>NC_054535.1:24249418-24449418 GCF_017654505.1 Polyodon spathula | reverse complement strand
GTTTAATCTGATGTTAAACACCAAAAATATTATAAAATATTTTCCTACCTGTTCCGGTGCTGCTTCTCATCATTCAGCTTCTCCATTCGGCTGCAGGAGCTCCAGTGTTAGTCTTTCCTGCTCTTTCCAGCCTCCAGCCCAGCAACAGCACCGTCCAAATCGCAACTTCATTTCTCAACTCGTCTGCGTAGGTCGGTCCACTCACCCATCAAGTATCAAGTCCCCTATCCCCCTTTTCAAGGTATCTCCCCAGCAGGAATCTCCCCCGCACCTCCTCCTCAGACCAACTGTTCATTGATTCCTTTCACTCCTATCATCACTCGCCTCGCCTTCGAGCAGACCTCCCTGCATTCCTCCACCCTTGCCTCCAAGCAGGCCTCCTTCCTCTCCACGCTCGCCTCATGAGTAGGCCTTCCTCCTCGACTCCACCCTCACCTCTGAGCAAGCCTCCCACCTCGACCCCTCCCTCTCCTCCAGAGCAGGCCTCCCTCCTCGCCTCCTCGCATGGCTCCCTCCTCTCCATCCTCTCCTCCAGAGCAGGCCTCCCTCCTCGCCTCCTCGCATGGCTCCCTCCTCTCCACCCTCACCCCCAGAGCAGGCCTCCCTCCTCACCTCCTCGCATGGCTCCCTCCTCTCCACCCTCGCCTCTGAGCAGGCCTCCCTCCTCTACTCTCCCCTTCCCCCCAGCCTGATCACAAATGTGGGGGAGCTGGTCCTCCTCTGCAGTGGATTCCTACATTCATTCATCCTTCCCTGATATAGTTGCTACTCCTTCTAAAAATGCTAGCATGCCTGGAGTGGGGGCTACCTGTCTGCCGGAGCCACTAGAGGTTTTCCCCTAATCAGCCTCAAGGGTTTTTTTCCTCTCCACTGAGCAGCAGGTATACACATAGTCATATCCCACTAAATTACTAACCATCCTCCTGTTTGTTCCATTTGTCCTTCTAGTGTTTTGTTTGTTATGCGCTGACATGTGCTGTCTTTTGTTTGTCTCACGGTGTGGGAGATTTGGGGGGCAAGTGATCTTACTTCCCCGACCTCAGGGCAGGCTTCAGCCTCCCTTGACCTTCAGGGGGGTTCTCACCATGTGAGTCAGAGCGGACCCCCGGCCATACTCTGTTCTTTCGCAGCTCCTGCCCTTATCTTGCCTCACTCAAGGCTCTGTTCTATACTCTGTCTCAGTTCGGGATGTGGCTACTCATGCTCGAGTCCCATACTAACCTCTATGCCTTGTTCTTATCTCAGGTCCCAGGCAGCGTGAAGTCTCAGCCAATTGGGGGTCTAATGAGCGCCCCTTTACAGAAGTCTCAGACGCTGAGTACCTCTCCCTCTCTATCTCCTTTCGTGTCCCGGTCTTCCGGGACCGTCTTCCTCTGAGGGGCCGCTCCCCCGAGTCATAACCCTGATAAGTGTTTTCGGTTGCTAGGTCCTTCGGCCCTGGGTCGTGTCGGCATCGCCATCCTCAGTCAGTGACCATCCTTCTATCCGGTTTCAGTTGCTGGGTCCTTCGCCCCTGGGTTGTGTCGGCATCGCCACCCTCAGTCAGTGACCATCCTTCTATCCGGTTTCAATTGCTGGGTCCTTCGCCCCTGGGTTGTGTCGGCATCGCCGCCCTCAGTCAGTGACCACCTTCTATCCTAGCTTCCATGTCCAGCTTCGCTGGTCTGCTACTAGAGTGGGCCTCGCCTGCTCCTCTATCCTAAATCCGGTCCTTTCTAGCCGGCACTCTGTCCTAGTTACCGCTCCCTTCTACTTCTTCTGCCCTATCTCTACCCCCCAGCTCATGCCCTGTGAAATAACAAAACAAAAACGCACGGCTACGCCGTCATACATAAATACAATAAATCATAACAAACACAAAATAATAAACTGCACAGGGGCAGAGGGGTACACCTTTCTAAAATATATAAACAATCATGTACAGGGCTCCTCGTCCTGTTACAATAAGACTTTCATAGAGATTATATTTGATAGCACATTTTTCTTGCAAGGTGAAGACTACATTTATGAATGTATTGCTGTGCTGAAAATGTAAGTGCTTACCTTTAAATATATAAGAAATTGCAGTATGGTTAAACTTTAAAATAGAACATGAAACAAACTAACAGGAAACAATAAATATGAGGCAAGCACAAACCCAAATTAAAATACAGAACAAATCTGACATCACAGCAAATGCTGTAGCCTGATGGTTGACAAAGTAACAGATTAAGAACGAACTTTTAAGTGACCAAAAATTACAGCATATTAGTAAAGAAGCCAGAGCTACAAAAAAAAAAAAAAAAACATTTTAAGGTGTCTTTCAAATGTCAACCAAGATCCATCATACCCCCCCCCTCCCCCCAACCCTGCAGGTCGCACATCCATGCCCACAACAGTCAAACCCCATAACAATAGTAACAGAGCAAATCTTCAAGCCTCCCCCCATTTTTTTTCTAATTGCTCCCCCCACAGTTCAATTATTCCACAATCAGCGGTGCTCCTCTTTATCCCTTTCCCCCCGTCCCCCTCCCTCGAATCCATTTGTCCACCTACACTCTGCACTCTGTACTAGTAATACAGATCCCACCCAGGGGCTACCCTGGGGCAGTTTCCCCAGGCTAGGTAAAACTGGGACAACAGGTGGTCACCCCGCCAAGGGCAAACAGGATGCCGACCCCTCTCCCAATGAGGTTGCCTCTCTGGTATGGCAATACACCCAGGGGCTTCAACAAATTCTTTGGGGTGGAGGGTACATGGCCCTCTTCACCTCCAGCACACCTGGACAACCCATGTGCTGGTCAGAAACTCCATTGTCCGGCAGGATACATAAGTGATGCATAGTGCAGTTCGGTCTATCCCCTGCTTCTGGCTGCTGCTTCCTTCACCCGATCCGATGGTAGCTTTAGCATCTCTGCTTCCTGTGTCTCTTTCTGGACAAGCTCTCCAGCGGTCTGTCTATCAGAAGTAGCAGAAGGACCACCCAAGGCTCCTCATTAGCTGGTTTCTTTATCTGGTCTTTGCACGCAGGGTTCCGCTTTCCAGATGCTGCACCTCCTTGCAGACCCCCCCCCTTTAATCACCCATAAGAGCCCCCAAAATTCCCCCAGGTTTGCATAATGGTGATTGGGCAGTAAACCAGTACCAGTACCAGCTTATGCCACTTGCCACTTAAATAACAGTATGTATAGTATGGTGGTAGGATAAACTGACAATTAAGTACAGAAAACTAACCAATCTAAAAAAATTGTGAAGGCATTTCTGATAAGCATGAATTGGAAGACTTTTTTTGTATTCCCCTTCTATCAATCTGGTGTTGGAAGCTTCTGCAAAAATAAAACACTTCCTCATTACATCATGCTTTCTGCTTGGCTTGGCTTGAGTACATTTCAAATGTATCATTTTCGGTTCTCCTGTAAAAACACATTTTGAAGTGAGTTATTTATCTTTCAATTCAAAGCCCCTCAGTTTGTACTTGGCAGGCCCTTCAACAACTTAAAATCCCTCTATAGAGAACGCATTAACAATTGGAGAGCATCTTTCTGCCTAATCCCATCAGCACTGAAATTACACACTGAACCTAACCACAAATGACTGCAGACACATGCCTCTCAATCCAGCAACCACTTATAAGCACATTAAGTACTACAGTGATGTAAGCAGATTTCACACCCAAATGTTGTCTTGTTGCCCTGCTTTCAACGGCGTAACTTTCATTTCACAGTATTATGCCTTTACAGTTCACACACAGCTCTCATTGTAACATACTCTAATTTTGTTATATGCAAAAGATAAGTCTAAATGTAATTTACCAAATTGCATAAATACAGTCTGATTTTTTCAAAGACAAATGAATTTGGTACTTAATAGGATAATGTTCAGTATGATTCTCTACTGCAGACAGAGCATTACCTTAGCACAGACAGCATCAAGTGCTTTTTAAAGTTATTTGAACTGGCTGTGTCCGTCTCAGTTATAGAGAATTCTATCGTGAAGTTGTTCTGTTGCTGAAAGCCCTGCTGCACCCAATATCTGGTCAACATCAGAAGGAAGAAGAGAATGCTTGATCAGGCATTGGACCCGAGAAGCAACTAGATAAATGATTTGATATTGGTAGATAAAAATTTGGTTTGATGTTGAGAAGCATTTCACATTCTACTGTAGGTCCCAACAACCTGAATATATTTTAAAAACAATGCAGGTGTAAGAGGGCAGAGGCTGGGTGGGAACCGGCAACACAAGCAATCTTCTTAACCACTATGCAAAAGAGCCAGACTCATTTGCATTTGTGGTTTCTTGAGCTTTAACCTCATCTCATCTCACAGGCGGGACAGGACAGAATCCGTAACAACAGTGTATCACACAACCAGATTTGCCAGATTTCTGTTGAGTTTATAGCCCAAAGTCACTTCATAAATAGCCCAATTATTTGTTTTAACTGAAAGCAAGCTTATTATTAACATGCAGGCCTATGCATAAGAAAAAACAATCAAAAGCTTTCTTAAGAAAAGATACCTGGTATAAATTTGATAAAAACTACAAGCCCCAGTACAGCTCATCCACACGTCACTATCAACAAATTCCGTACGGAAGCTCAGAAGGAACAAATCAGCATTCATACCAGACCAGCAATGGAATTAACAGCATGATCCCTTTATTGAAATACTAATGCTGGCGCTGTATCGTCATACAATATTGCAAACATGAAAATAGTTTAATCTTTTAAAGTTATACCACTAATCCAATTACATTATCAATCCGCGACTCCTTAATATTTCCTGTGGCTGTGTTTTTGAAGTAGCCCAATTCTGCGAGAAAACTGCGGACCTGGCAACTCTGCACACAACACTGCCCATTACATGGTGATCAAGTAGGTTTCAGCCATTTAATAGACTAAAAGAGTCAGCTGATTTTATTCACAGTATTACATGAGAGTCTGATGGTTTCATTCACAGTATATACATGAGAGTCAGATGGTTTTATTCACAGTATATACATGAGAGTCAGCTGGTTTTATTCACAGTATATACACAAGAGTCAGCTGGTTTTATTCACAGTAAATACATGAAATGGAATTTCCTTTTTAAAATAAACCATTGCTTCAGTTTTTTTGTATTCTTCTGATTTTTTTGTATTATTCTCCAAAAGGTGGGTCTCTTTTTCTAAGGCAGCGGAAGGGCTATTTGTTTGGAAGGGTGTTTATTTTGACAGGAGACATTGATTAAACTCTGTGGCATGATTGCATTGTCACATGACTGCAGGTGAAGTGATATACCCCCTCAAGTAACCAGAGAAGAGGTGATATTGCATTCCTTAGCAACAATTTGACAGTAGGAAAACCCTTGATAAGCATCCAAGCAGCATTCTGTCTATTCTCAAGGGGAACGTGATAGTTTTACACTTCTCTTAACAGATAACAGATATTTAGTTATCATAACAATATAGTTAAAGAGAAAATTTAAATGACAGGTAGATGCCAGTTAAAAATGCTCCAAAAATTTAGGCCACCGTTTTGATGTGGCCCAGGGCCTGCAATCCAGGACCAGGGCCGGCCTTTATATATATATGAATGCAAAGCAGACTTAGGGCCGCCTTTTCATATCTCATGACCAATTTGATTATGTAGCTCAGTAGACACTGCCATACTCCTACGAACAGGAAAAGTAAATAGAAAGGTGAGTTTTGTTATAGCCATATGTTCAGTTCAGAGAAGGGGTGATGATAATGTCCAGTCTTTCCTGGTAATGGTTAGGGACTAGATAATAATAATGACAATGATAATGATAATTGTGGGTGGGGGTAAGTTCAGACCGTCAACGCGTTACACACCATAACATTAAGTCAAAATAGTCAATATATATACATAAAATTGCTACTGTGCTGCATTGGAAAAAAAAAAGAAAGAAACATCTGCTACAAATCAAGGATTACTGTATACCCCGGTAGTTCTTCCATTCTAAGTGCAGGCTATCGTTCCATAAAAGAAATACAAGCAATTCGCCAGATTTTAGGCCTGCATTTTTCAGTCACATATGTGAACACTCAAAGGCGCCTTAAACCGCAAATCTGAACAGGGTGGTAGACCTAAATATGCGTGGCCATGAGGCGGCCCAGGGCCAGCACAGTAGTGAAAACGGGGTCTTGCATATGTCAGGAACGTAGAACTGAAAAGCAGCTACTGGAATCAGGTAAAAGCATCATAATACAGACTGATGATTAGCCTACTTTGTTTCCTGATATTTACTAATGAAGTGTTAACACTCCACAATGGCCCTGTAGGCCATTCAAGTCTTGACTCTGGTAAGTTAAAGTGAAGCCCCACTCAGAACTTTAACATTCTAACATTGTTTTATACAGACCAGTCTCCCCTTGGTCTTTACTTGGGCTTGAATCATCAGGACTTGGATGTGGAATCCCAGACTTCATTGCTGCTCTGTCTGAAAGACTGTGTATTTTTTTTTTTTACCAGGGAGGTGTGCCTATATGATTACATTGGCTCAATACGGCAGTGTTACAAAAAGGGTGGAGTGGAAGGAAGGCTACTATACCTTGGCTCCCAGGGGCAGTGTTACAACAAGGGTGGAGAGCGACGCAGTGCAATTTGGGGATTTTTGGTTTCCTGCTTTACCTCCCCTTATCACAGAATGTTCCAATGTTCTGTCTTCAGACTTCCAAGACAGTGGAAGCTGAAATAAAGAAAACACAGATACACTAACAAGCCCCCCCCCATACACAACACACACACACACACACACACACACACACAAATAAAGAGTGCCATGTGAGTAGGAGGAGGAGGGGAGGGGATGGGAGGGGAAAAGGGAAGTCGGTAATATTTTCCTTAAATAAAACAACCCAACCACATGTAATTTGAAGCCTGATGTGTAATTATGCTTAAAGAACCTGCCAGGTCAAGAGTGCCTTGATTGTCTGCAGAGGGGCTATGGCAGCCTCTACAGAGAAAGCCAAGGACTCAAAACCTTCCTCAGGGCTCCTGGTACCCTGCCGTCATTCCGGATTTTCTTCACGTCTTCAAAGCAAAGAAAACCAAAAAAAAAAAAAGAAAATTGTAAACTAAAATAACAATCCTATGTCTAGCTGCAGTTTTGTCTGGGTATTCCCTTTCAAAAACTATGAGGTGAAGGGAAGACTTGTCTATTTCAGTTCATTGTTTTCCTGTTTTTTTTTTTGTTTAAATTAAAATCCCATTATTAGTGGCTGATGTTATAACAGCTAAATGTAATGATCTATCAAAAATCTACACCTCAATCAGTATTATTAAAGAACACTAGCTTGAAAAATGAATAGTTTTTTTTTTTTGTTTGTACTGTTCCCTCATTATAAGTGTTTATTGCTGAAATACTTGTTTTAATAAGTTAACGTGTTAATGTGCTTCGACTGTGAGTTCAGGAGCTGCTTTTCAGTTCCAGTTGCCTGTCATAGACACAAAGCACAAAGTGTATTATATTAGCACCAGCACCGCCATGTATTGCTAGCAAAACAATAGAAACTTGATCCAATGTGAAAGATTTAGCCTATGTTACATTTATCTATGGCAGGTAACTAGAATTGAAGACTCACTAAAGAACTCAGATATACATTACTAGAGACAGGAATTAACGCAACTCAAAATCATGTCATTTGAGCAATAACAACCATTCAGAAGTAATGCAAACATCATATAAAGGTAATGGGACATGATTAAAATACATTTGAAGCAACTTATTCCTGAAACATTTGCACACCAATAAATGCACTGCAATCTTACACCACACAGTTACTGTCATGCATTGGTTTTCCAATCCCACTTTGGGATGTGAAAGGTCATTTTCTCAAGGGGCTCTGTGTTTATGCCATTTGTTCTTTCTTAACATATTCCTCCCCAGAAACACACACACGCACACACATGCACACGTACCCACACACACGCGCGCACACACACACAATGCCAGTCTTGTGGTCCCTGTAATTTTCTGGCTCAAAAAGGAAATTGTGATGTGTAATTTACTAATGAAATATGCATTAGAACCATGCATTAGGGTGAGTTGTCTGCACCACACGGCACACTCCCAGCCACATGCACGTCTCACTAGCCCAGGAGGAACGCTTTGAACATCATGCCTCAATCCTAGCAGTCTCGGACCAGCAGTGGGGGGTGTTATGAACAGGTATTGTGAAACCTCCTTCATGACAGCCTTGTCAAAATCAATACCATTATCAGAAAAAGAGAATTCTACAGTCTGCAAAAACTCAGAACAGTTTGAATGCAATATATACAGACACCACTAGAATCAATTCACTTTTTATCCTAGAATAGAGAGGTTTTATCCCCAGTCTGCAATTAAAAATCTACCTGCCTCGTATCTATCAAAAATAAAGCAAGTTAATTCACACTTTCTGTATTCATTGAAATATACCTTTGTTCCCTCTACAGGTTATTCTAGGTATGCCTATAAATGTGGTTATTCTAGTGTTAACAGTTAAGAACATAAGAACATAAGAAAGTTTACAAACGAGAGGAGGCCATTTGGCCCATCTTGCTTGTTTGGTTGTTGGTAGCTTATTGATCCCAAAATCTCATCAAGCAGCTTCTTGAAGGATCCCAGGGTGTCAGCTTCAACAACATTACTGGGGAGTTGATTCCAGACCCTCACAATTATCTGTGTAAAAAAGTGCCTCCTATTTTCTGTTCTGAATGCCCCTTTGTCTAACCTCCATTTGTGACCCCTGGTCCTTGTTTCTTTTTTCAGGCTGAAAAAGTTCCTTGGGTCGACACTGTCAATACCTTTTAGAATTTTGAATGCTTGAATTAGGTCGCCACGTAGTCTTCTTAGTTCAAGACTGAACAGATTCAATTCTTTTAGCCTGTCTGCATATGACATGCCTTTTAAGCCCGGAATAATTCTGGTCGCTCTTCTTGCACTCTTTCTAGATCAGCAATATTTTTTTTATAGTGAGGTGACCAGAACTGCACACAATATTCAAGATGAGGTCTTACTAGTGCATTGTACAGTTTTAACATTACTTCCCTTGATTTAAATTCAACACTTTTCACAATGTATCCGAGCATCTTGTTAGCCTTTTTTATAGCTTCCCCACATTGTCTAGATGAAGACATTTCTGAGTCAACAAAAACTCCTAGGTCTTTTTCATAGATTCCTTCTCCAATTTCAGCATCTCCCATATGATATTTATAATGTACATTTTTATTTCTTGCGTGCAGTACCTTACACTTTTCTCTATTAAATGTCATTTGCCATGTGTCTGCCCAGTTCTGAATCTTGTCTAGATCATTTTGAATGACCTTTGCTGCTGCAACAGTGTTTGCCACTCCTCCTACTTTTGTGTCATCTGCAAATTTAACAAGTTTGCTTACTATACCAGAATCTAAATCATTAATGTAGATTAGGAATAGCAGAGGACCTAATACTGATCCCTGTGGTACACCACTGGTTACCACACTGAAGTTTTTCCTCTAATCAGTACTTTCTGTTTTCTACATGTTAACCACTCCCTAATCCATGTACATGTGTTGTACAATAGTACCTTTAATTTTAATTGCAGAATAAAGCAGATTTGTATTGTTTTTTATTGGAGAATTTAGTTTTTATTGCGGAAAACTAGGATCCCTAGTTATCACTCATAAGAACCTGAACATTTCCGAACGAGAGGAAGCCATTTGATGCTTATCCAGTTTGTAGTAGCTGATGGATCCCGAGGCTTCGTCAAGTCAAAGCTTGAAGAATCCCAATAATTCAGCATCAACAGGGATTGGTAACCCATTCCTTTAAGCTAATATGTTTTATTTTATCAACTTCAGTTACAAGTACAGCACCATAAAGCACAAATCTCAGTCTTAAAATGAGCTAGATACCATGACCAGCAAGTGGGGTATAGGCCTCAAAGGACTTCAGTATATATGTAAGTGTCCATTAAAGTGTACAGGTACAGTGCAGGGTGTGGCATAGCCCGATTGAAAAAAATATAAAAAAAATAAAAATAAAAAAAGCCACACACATTCTGTTTAGACAAAGCTAACTAAATGACTACCTTTCCCTCTTTCAGTAATATTTATAAGTAAAATAATATTTGTGGTCAGTCTGCTGGTGTTATTTCAGACCAGAGTGCCTTCCTGTGACCTATAAGTTTTCAATTTTGTTTCAAAACCTTTTTTTTTTTAAATGCACGTTAACTTTTGCTCTTCTGGGCATATGTTTTTGCACAGCATGTAATGGAAATGTAAAACTGCAGTGATCCGTAACCATATGGTTTGCTGTGGATTGCCTTTATCGTTAAGTGGAAACTAGGCATAGGGACAGACTCACACTGCCAGAATCTTCAACCAGACTCAAAGTAATGTGCTAAAGTAGAAGAATAACCTACACTTTGCATAGAGATAAGAACTAAGTTAAACCAACAACAAAATGAATCTGAACATGGAAAAACTTAAATTTAACCCTTTGCGGTCCTATGTCGGACCAGGTCCGACATTACAATTTTTCCTTTTCAGTCCAAGGTCCGACATCATCAAAAACAGGTCAAGCAGAGGTCCCTAGTCGTTTTTCTCTGGAAAAAGCAGATAAAAGCTTTCAATGGCCCAGAGAGGCTGATAGAAGCCGAGAGAAGCCAAAAAAAAAAAAAAAAAAAAAAAAAAAAAAAAAAACAGAGGTGGATCTGGGCAATACGCTTATAGTAATAAAATAAGGACTTGGATAGCATTATTGAAGAGTTTGGTGATAACTAGTGATCAGGAGATGATTTATCAGTATGCACTACTATGAAGAGATATGTGATAAATACAGAGAACAAGGGGTGGGGCAAGACTGGAGATGCAGTACTGAATGTCATGTTGATATGCAGTGCTTTTTAAACCTGTTTTACTGTGAATAAAATTACTTTTAAACAGTGCGTGTAAAATAAACAGCTTGTGTAAAAATAAACTGAACCTGACTCTCTTGACAGACGCTGAATAAATGGACTGCAAAGGGTTAACCCTAACCCTAATCCTAACCCTAACACAGTTATGTACTTGCATATATTTGGCACCCTAGGATCCTTCAAGAAGCTGTTTGATGAGATTCTGGGATCAATAAGCTACTAACAACCAAACAAGCAAGATGGGCCAAATGGCCTCCTGTTGTTTATAAACTTTATTATATCGTGCAAAAAGATTACACACTAAGTACATTGCAACTGTGCATAATAACATTGTAAGTACTCATGTATTGACTAAACAACTACTATGTAAAAACACAGTAATTAGAGACACTTCATGTATGCACAGAAGTCTCATCAGCAATTTAATCATGTCAATCATAACTTATGCCCAAACCCAGCAGGAATCCTGACATATTATTTAAATGTTATTCTGAGCGTGGATGCTCAAGGAGAAGTTAGCACCAGGCTGATCATCAGTGGTGGAGAGCGTCCAGGCTTCTTACTCCTTGCTGTTACCTTCCACACAATGGTTAAAGTCGGGCCAACAGCTGGAAATAACTATGCTGGGTTAGGAAATAAAATATACGACATGTTTTTAATTTGGAGACAAATGGGGGGAAAGTTCCAGTCTGCTCAGGTTAGTGGTGAGCACACAGGGAACAAACAAGCCTGAACAGGCTGCCTTGGGGCTATTTCTTCAGCTTTCTGTGGACAAGGCTTTTTGTTTTAACATTTCATAGTAATTGTGTCCCATATAAAAGTGAGAGGAACCCAGCGGGTAGCTCATACTGGGACGGCTCATTGAAGGGAGAAAGCTGGCAAGCTTGCCTTCTAATTCTCTTCTTAATGGGTCTCTTTTAAGGCTGTGTGGAGCTTTGGTCTGCTTCCATGAGAAGTAAGTTGGTACTGCTGCCTAACCTACTAGTGGATACATAGCTGTGGTAGGCAGACTGGCAAGTAGACATGTTTTTTATATATATATATATATATATATATAATCTAACTAGGGAAACTGACCAATGAGAACTAAATATATGTGACACGTACTTTAAGGACCCCGGGTGACAAATGTGTATACAGCCCACGTTCACAGTAATGTTGGAGGGAAAATGGCAAAAGGATAGACAAAGATAGAAAAGGGTGCACTATGTTGCTCTATCCAAAACACAGGAAAATGTTTCAAGTTTGCAATTCACCATAGCTCTCGTTATTTAATAATTTTATCACACTGAGTTTTCTGTCTACTTAAGGTTGAACTTTTCATTTCAAATTGAAACAGTAAACTTAAAAACAGCAAAATGACCTTTGTGCCTTGTGCAAATAAATATAGACATCAATAAAAACTAAATGCATTACCAAGAACTTTTTACACAATTATTATACCAAATTACTCACAATATATCACTGATTCTAAATTATTTTGCATGTTTAAATACATCGCACAGACTCTCTATTCATCAATCTTTCAAAAATTCACTCTTGATACATTTTACTAACATTTTAAAAACGAATAAATAAACAATTACCATATTGGACATTGTCGTATTTATTATAGTAAAGTTGAGTTCTTAATTGTAAACAAGAACATGTTTAACGTTTGCAACTCTTTGTCTAGAGCGTGGTGTTATTTACATTATCATCTATACATGGCGGTTTGAGCTTCAGGCTACATCTGCATATGTTAAGTGGATGGAAGCTAAAAATACTTTTTAAAAACACCCCTTTCTTATACCAATGCAGTACTAGCATCATTTAAATAGCAAAACTGTATTTACCTTACGTATTTGAATTGTGGGGAAACCTCAACATTTCTAGTAATATATTTCAAGGACAATTCTCACTCCTCTCATTAAATCTGCATTATGTCACACTCGCTCTAGCACTCAATGCTGCCTCAGGGGCCGGTTGTATTAAAGGGATCTGATCTGATCTGAGTGGATCTTCAGAGATCTTTGAAGACTAAAGTTATGGCTTTGTAATTTCATGACTCAGAAGAGATTGAATAATATAGCTATTTGCCACACTCATCACTCATGACAACATTGTGCCAACAATTTATTGTTTTGAATGATTAGTACAGGAAATTGTTAGGATCTTTTGATTAGACATATAAGGGATGCAATGTTTTGTTATACTTGTTAGTAACATTTTAAAATAATCTTCATGCATACCCAAGCTACAGAAAGAGCCACCTTCAGAATGGGTGGAGGGAAATGTTGAGCTGAGGGAGCGAGATGTCTGAATTGAGCGATCTATAAATGAGAAAGCATCAGCCATGTTATTAGTGATACATGAAAGGTGTTGGGCTTTCAAAATAAAATTATTGATAAAGTAAAATCCAAACTATCAGTAGATTGATTACACTATGTAACACAATTTTTGTTCCTGGGTAGTAAGTGTTATTTCCTAATTGCTTATGCCTCAAAAGTATAGAAAATGGCTATTATTCCCCACAAACTTTGCTTTTGTGACCAGGACAGTGATATTTTGAAATATCACTATTTCCAATGAGAAAATGGGAGCTTTTGTGTCTTTTCGTTCACATAAAGTCAGAAAAAAACAACATATGAATTCAAATTAACATGTATTTATACTAAAGTAATACAAAAATGACTAAAAAAGATTTAGAAGTGAGTATTTTTTCAAGATTTACGATTATACTGTACACATTTACAGTATAATCGTAAATCTCGAAAAACTACTCACTTCTAAATCTTTTTGCAGGTGACAATATCATTGAGTCATACATCTGTCACATAGGTGTCCTGTTCTTAAAGTGCTCCCATTCCCCCTATCCATGTTACTATGAATGCTAATGCTGGCCCATCACCCCTTCCTCCCTTGCAAAAGACTGTATTATGCCATTGAGCATCTGCAATTCCATACAACAGGAAGTTATGCTAGGACATAGATTCATATTACTATTGCTAGTCCTTCTGTCATGCACCTGTGTCTCACGATTTACCATACATATACACTTCCCCTCATGTTTCCCTGCATGCAGTTCCCCACCCACCACCCAACATTTTATGAAAGTGTTGAGAACAAAAGCTGAAATATCAGAATTTTATCTTTCTTACTTTTTAAGATGTTATCGTTCTTATGAAACAAATGCTGTTTAGCTTATTTGCATAAGTGTCACTGGAGTCACCGAGAGATGGGCAGAACAGTCAGGACTGAGGTTTTCTCTCTCCTGTAACAGCGCCCCCTGGCAGGCGTTTTTGCCACAGGTCATATCTCTTGATTCCTACATGGTTGTTTTTGTACATCTGTAAAGTGTTTTGGTCCAATTATGCATGACATAACTTCCTGGAAATGCCTTTCCACAAATGATTGTGTGATGTACTCATACATATTATTAAAGTGATTTATGGATTATAATGTCAAAACGCCTTGATTTAATGTACCAAACCCTGTAAAACCTCAATACTTTAATATAACTGGCAACCACTGACCAGTTTTTACTGTAATACCATAGTACTGCTTTCTTTAAAAAAAAAAAAAAAAAAAAAACCCAATGTATTAAAACTGTCAGATATGAAACTGTACTTCTCAATTGAACAATATTTCATTCTAATAAAAAAAGGCAAGATCAGCAAGATCAGTCACCCCACCTACTCTCTGTCTGTCTATATCTGTCTATATCCTGGGAGGGAATCACTTTAACCTTAGATCAAATCACATAAACCTCAAACATGTTTTAGGCGCTTCCAATACCACATCAAATCGTAAGTCGAATAGCTAGTATCTTATTTGTCCTTCAATAATTGGCAAGAAATGGATTTATATCTTACCTCAATCCATTACATCCTCACTGTGCGCCAGAGTTCACCTCTTCTCCGCCAACCTCCACCTGATTTTTGTCTTTGACTAACAGGGGAGGGCAGCTAGCTTGCTCCCCTGCCCATGGTGCCCCTACAGTTAGCCTCAGACTAATTATGGGCAAGGGTAACTCGAAAGGCGAGGCTAAAGGCCAAAGAATGCGATGTAAAAGATGTATAATGTAGGAGAGTTGGCTAGTCTGTTTTAATGAATAATCTGTTGCATGAGTTTCCCAGCTTACATTTGTATGGTCTAATGTTAGGAATGTTGCTGCCTAATTTATAAAATGTACACTGATGGAATGACTTGCAAGTTTCTTGTTGTGTCTAATGGCTGCTGGCCTGATTATTCCCCCATTGTTTAAATCCAAAAGTTCCCAAAGTTGCTGGTAATTTAAACCAGACTGTTTCTTTTTTTGAGTGTTTAATATATTTGTTTTATGTGAGAAATCATTTGAAGTCAGATCCATGCCTAATGACACACACTGTACAACATATTGTATGAGTTTATTTCTGTGACTAGGAATGTGGGTTTTATGTGTTGGAAAGAAAATAAAAAAGGATTGCATCATATTTGTATCCATATAAAGAAGTGCCCTATGCAAAAGGTTGTGGTTTCTTTAAAAGAAAAAAGAGAGCATAACACAGGCACTTTATATATTATTATAAAATATGTATGTATTGAAAATATACTTTGCAAACAATAATTGTATTAATTGATGTTAAATGTTAAAATAGAACTGTTGTTAAATATCTTAAAATCGAGCCACGTACTACAAATGTTTATATTCATTTACAATGAGTTTTAATTACCTTCAATGTGCTTGTTAAAGTAATATATTATTTGTCTTCTATATTTCATTACCGTATATTTTCCTTCTGTGGCAATAAGGTAACACTTTACATTAAGTGTCTCTAATTACTGTACATTTGCATAGTAGTTATTTAGTAAATACATGTGTACTTCCACATAATTACAAAGTACTTAACATGTACATCTTTTTGTACGGTATATGGAAGTACACAATAGGAACAGAAAAGGGTTAGGGTTAGGGTTAGTGTTAGGGTTAGCAATGGGATTATATAATGCAAAAAACAAATGTACACATTAAGTACAAGATGTTATGTCAAGGATATAACTTACTATAAGTCATTTTTGACACTTACTGTACACCCCGTGTTTATATTAATATGCTCAGTAAAGTCAACTGGAAATGTAGGTAATGCTGATTAAATCTATGTGAAATACTTTTTTTTATTAATGTTTCCCTTGAACGTTTTCTGTCCTTCATGGAAAGCTGTGTGAATCAAGGGATTTCATTTTCCAAGTCCAAAGAGATTAATGACTTAACCAGATGGGTAATAGAACTACCTGTTTCCAGAGTGGGGAGCAACTCACAGAGGTTTTATAGTTCCTGGATACTGGAGAATATCACATAATAATTATCACCTCTTTTCCATTTGGACTGACGAATATAGAAAGTGATGAAAATAAAATCCTATTATTTTTTGCCGACAATGAAATGCTTTCCAGTGACTACATTATAGTCAAGAAGCCACTCTTAGCCAATCAGAACGGCAGATTTCAGAACATCCCAGCACTTCTCATTTGTGTGGTCTCTCGTGCATGGCAGACTACGTTGTGTCTGCTTACCCATAGATAGTGCTCATGAGAAGATAATCTTATACCAGAGACAAGGTCTGTAAAGATGAAATATATAGATTACATGAGAAAAAATATAGAGAAAATGTGTTAGTAATGTTAAATCAGCTTGCATAAGCAAAGTTGCTATGGTAACTCAGGTTTAAAATGACTGGAGAGATAAAGTTTGTGCAGAAATGTATGGTAAAGGAAATATGGTAAATAATTAACTGCAGTAACCTTGTAAAAGAGATTAGATAGTGGTTGGTTGCACTTGAATGGAGTAACAGCTGAATAACTCATTTCTATTGATAATTAATAAGATAGCAAAACCAAATTGTAGTCACATAAGTTCTGAGCCTATTATAGTATAAATGCCAGGCATAGAAGCATACACAGACAGAGAAGTTTCAATAGCTCTAGGATCATCATGGGCCATTGTCTCTTTAGGGGTTCAGGTAATGTGATCAATTGCCTATCTCTGTTAATACTTGTGGCATGTATTGTATCTAAACAATAATGTTCAATGTAAAATGTAATGTGGGTATTTTGAACTAATAAATGGTAAACATTGTTAGAATTTGAAACATGGTCTGATCTCATTCTTACAGCACTACAGAGTACAATGCACCCTCGCTATAAGGCTCTCGGTTATAATGCGCCTCAGTATATACCCCAATTCCCTATACTAGTGATCTTTCTACAGTAAATACAGTAGCGGCGGTGTTCAATACAGTAGCGGTGTTCAAACTGTAAACAACTTCTCAGTCTAACTTCCGTTTCTGTCTCTCCCTTCTGATACAATATCTGAACTGAAGAAAAGCTGCTCAAGCACTTTATAACACAGGCATCTTATTCAGCATTCGTTTTATAACTAAATAAATATTGGGCCTATTGTGTGGTTATCTTTCCTAATGTATTTAATTTTTTGTTGCAAGAGGAGCTGTAGCTTTCTCCTGGAGACGAGACGCTTCATTTCAGCCCCGCTCCAGCAACCAAACCTGGGGCGAGCCCATTCCCTCTCCCCCTCTCCCCTCTCATATTGTGTGTCCCCCGAGACACTGCAGTTAATTTCATATTCTCTTGAATTCATAAAATGTACAGGTTGACTGTACAAATTAATTTTTACAAAATGCATATTTGCTGTAAAGGGAGACAGCCATATAAAGAATGGCAATACACTACGGAGAAGATTGATGTTATCATGCTTTTTTTAAAAGGTTTTGAAGGTGCAGTGTGCACGCAGCGTACAAGCACTAGCTAACCTCAAGCCCTGCCTTAGCGCTTATGGTGCTCGTGGTGCAGATGGATCAGATGGCTAGATAATTCACAGCTATTTCTACTGCAACAGTAAGACAAAACCATTTTTACACTTAAATGCAACTGCTAGGACTACAGGACGCATGTGCTTTAATATGAGTTGACTATGCTTTAATTCACGTTATAGGGGGCTGTTGTATGTTGTGAAGGTGCTGTGGAGGACTGCTCTTTAGGGTTTGCTTAGCAATGTGTTTGTAAAGTGTTTGTGCAGTGATCCTGTGTGGGTGAAAAGCACTATACCGTAACAATTCAAGTTTAATTTGGAAAGCAGTCTGGAATTTGAACCTCCATTATAGATATAAACAAGATGTCTAAAATAATTTCTCTATCTTTTTTTTTCATTTTTTATTAGATTATTATTGAGCTTGAAAAGAGCCTGTTTGTGAACAATATCAAGCTTTTGAGGTTAAGACTCAAGCCAGTTTTCAGGTCGAACACTGTTAATAATATTCTGTTGTGGGACTGAACAGTAAGTTTGCAGTCCAATAATGACTTTAGGGTTAGGATTAAGTTGTGATTTATGGTTAGGATTAGGCTTATGTGTAGATGCTCCTGGAATCATAAATATTACTGGAGCAAGCAACTAAAAACCCAATAGAACCAAAGAAAAAATGTTCGGTATTGGATTTACAAGGTATTCATAAATTTTGTACAATTGAGCGTTTTATTTCTGTCACAGGTCGACACACTAGATGAAAGGTTGCAATAAAGCAATTTCTTTTTTTTTTGTTACTTTTTTATGACTGATATTGACAGGTAATTAAAGCACAATTCTACTGTATTTGTGCATATATATAAAGTGAGAGCCAACAAGAGCAAGAGCAAGAACAGACGTCAAACACGCACAATAATAACACTATGTAACACAATTTTTGTTCCTGGGTAGTAAGTGTTATTTCCTAATTGCTTATGAGAATTGCCAATGAGAAAACGGGCGAATTTGTGTCTTTTCGTTCACATAAAGTCAGAAAAAAACAGCATATGAATCCAAATTAACATGTATTTATACTAAAGTAATACAAAAATGACACCAAAAGATTTGAAGTGAGTAGTTTTTCGAGATTTACGATTAAATCGTAATCGAATAAATCGAATAAATACAGTATAATCGTAAATCTTGAAAAACTACTCACTTCTAAATCTTGAAGAAGACATTGTAACATGGTGTCTGCATAGCAGGAGTTGAGATGAGTGTTGCTCAAGCCTTTGATTAAATGTGTGACTGCAACTGTTCCCTCAGAATGTGGTAGATTTTGTTGTTTCTGAACGTTGGCGATGGCTTGATGTACAAAATACACATGATCCTTTACTATGGATCCCATGTGAGTGTTGGTCTCCTTCAAGGTTATCGTTGCTTTGCAGAGTGTCGTTATATACAGTGTAAAACTCAGGTTTGGGGCTGTCAGAAAGATACAAATTTTTATAAAAACCTTTAGAGTGCAATATATTTATCAATCAATCTTTATTTTATATAACACTTTTCATAGTGGACCACCACCGCAAAGCACTTTACAAGATGCAGTAACAACAAAAAAATCCATAATACAGAGAAATGCATAATACATGATATACAGTTTTAATTTTTTTTTAAAAAAAAGCATAATACATTAAATACACTAGAAAGTGAATAATACTTGATAGTAGCATAATACATGAAATAGTACGTTAAATACAGTGGAACGTGCATAATACATTATGTTACTATAATATGTGAAATAGAAGCAGCATCACAGCAGCAAGTAGCAGATATCAGGCTTAAAGAGCATGGAAAGCAAAAGAGAACAAGTAGGTCTTGAGAGTTGATTTAAAGTGAGCGACGGTGGGAGCATCACACACCAAAGCTGGGAGAGCGTTCCAAAGAGTCAGAGTCATGAAGCTAAATGAGCGTTCTCCAGGTGTGGTGCACTTGTGCTTAGGGATAGCAAGCAGGCCAGTCGGAGGACCTCAGCTTGTGGGCAGGGACAGCGGGTCAGTAGGTTGAGGAGGTACTCAGGACCAGTGTGATGAAGGGCATTGTAGGTGAGCAGGAGAGTTTTTAAAATAATCCTGAACTTTATAGGTATGTGTTTTGCTGTTTTTGTAAACATCTGAATGGTCATTAATACAAACCAATGCTGTTCCCCAGCTGTTCGGATGAACAGGCTTCTAATGTATGTTATTTTTATAATATGTTTTATTTTTAGTTATTTTTTAACTGTTGTCAAAGTTATATAGTGCGTTCCAGTACTTTTTCTGTGGGAACTCGAGCACTGATTTTGTAACGTGTTCATGTATAGGAAGTAGTACTCAGGGAGACGGTGTTGAATTCTTAAAATGTTTGTTTTATTTGAAACTATAGAGAATTCAGGGGCCGGAATTCATGGCACCAAATTAATAACCCTACGTTTTAGTCTTGGCACTTTCACTGCATATTCTCTCCAATCACAGCTCACACGCTCGCTCAGTCGCACCCACAGCTTTTCATTCAAGTTCAGTGCTGGACTGTCTCCAGTCCCCAGGCTCATGGAAAAGACAGACGAGACAAATGGAACAGACAACAAGTCCTGCAACAAAGCAAGTGTCTGGGTCATTACAATATATTTTTTAAATTGAAAGTAAAAATATATGAAAGCATGACAACCTTTATGTTAAAAAATATTCACTAATATACAATTGAACAAGAACTGAGTATGTTATCATTCATTGCAGCAGTATTTATCATTCTTTCTGTGTTTACGTTATCATAGCAGTGCTCTGTATTAATTCTGCAGCAGTGCTCTTCAATTTATTATCATTCTGCAGCAGTGCTCTGTGTTTACGTTATCATTCAGCAGCAGTGCTCTAAATAAATAAATTCTGCAGCAGTGCTCTGTGTTTAGATTATCATTCTGAAAGCATGCTCTATGTATTTCCGCAGCATGCTCTGTATTTATTTATCATTCTGCAGCAGTGCTCTGTGTTTACGTTATCATTCTGCAGCAGTGCTCTGTGTTTACGTTATCATTCTGCAGCAGTGCTCTGTGTTTAATTATCATTCTGCAGCAGTGCTCTGTGTTTACGTTATCATTCTGCAGCAGTGTGTGTTTACGTTATCATTCTGCAGCAGTGCTCTGTGCTTACTTATCATTCTGCAGCAGTGCTCTGTGTTTACATTATCATTCTGCAGCAGTGCTCTGTGTTTACGTTATCATTCTGCAGCAGTGCTCTGTGTTTACATTATCATTCCGCAGCAGTGCTCTGTGTTTACATTATCATTCCGCAGCAGTGCTCTGTGTTTACGTTATCATTCTGCAGCAGTGCTCTGTGTTTACATTATCATTCTGCAGCAGTGCTGTGTGTTTACATTATCTTTCTGCAACAGTGCTCTATGTTTACGTTATCATTCTGCAGCAGTGCTCTGTGTTTACATTATCATTCTGCAGCAGTACTCTGTGTTTACGTTATCATTCCGCAGCAGTGCTCTGTGTTTACATTATCATTCTGCAGCAGTGCTCTGTGTTTACGTTATCATTCCGCAACAGTGCTCTGTGTTTACATTATCATTCTGCAGCAGTGCTCTGTGTTTACGTTATCATTCTGCAGCAGTGCTCTGTGGTTACATTATCATTCTGCAGCAGTGAGCAGTGCTCTGTGTTTACATTATCATTCTGCAGCAGCACATCTCTCCTATTGTCAATTTCTGAGGTCTCTTTCTCTTCACAGACCTCGATCATGTCCAGTGAAGTGTTTAAATAACATCTGTAATTTTTCTTTCCATTGTTAACATCCTGACAACTTTTTACATTTATAACTTTGAAGTCTGTTTCAAAGGTCTTTTTAAAATGGTCACTCTAGTGGACTGGGGTTTGAGATCTGTCCTCTAAATCACTGTGGAAAGAATGATATAAACAATATATAAAAAATTAAAAAAAACATATCAACAAGTGCTCTGGCTTTTCTGTTCCGTACCACATCGTTGATTGTTATTGCTGTGTTACCTGTTTGACAATATGGGATATAATCCTTACACTTAAAAAAACAACAACTTTGAAAAAGACTTCAAAGTTATATGTGTAAAAAGTTGTCAGGGTGTTATCAATAAAGAAAAATGACTGCTTTTATTTAACCACTTCCAGTACCATGCCGTACGTGTGTGCGTCAAGTTTCCTATTCTGTGAGAGGTTTCTCAGTCTAGCATTTCAGGTTTCATTCCCTAAGGCAGTGCTGGTAATGTGGAATGTGGAATGAAAGTCTGGGGAGGGTCAGGTGGTGTTTGTATCCAATTGCGTGTCATGTAGAGATTCCAATCTACCTATGGACGTTTAGAATACAGATATATTGTGGGAAGCCATTCAACTTTTACAAGTATATATATTTATATATATATATATATATATATATATATATATATATATATATATATATATATATATATATATATATATATATATATATTGTTTGTTTTATTATTAGTTTTACTTGTTTAGTTGCAGTTTATATAGTTTTTAGGATAAGCTAAACATGGCATTGATGATGATGAAGAGGATGTGGAGCCAAGAACAGCAAGGGGCTGGGTGCTTATTAATAATGCCAGTCCTCCATCATTTGATTTTGTACTTGTTTACACAGATGTGCACCCGGCCATGGAACTTGAGAGTTTGCGTTCTCCATTGGAGTGTTTTTTGTCTTTTGTTCCCAAAAAGCTAATCACTTACCTTTGTGACTTTACAAACAAAAGAAACACAGTGCTGGGTACAAGGCAATGAAGCAGGCATCTCCAGCAGCCAGATAGGTCACAATGCCTGCGTAAAGTAGCCCTGTACATGCATTTGTGACTATCCCTCCAACACAAGGGAAGCAGACACTGCAAAAAAGCTGCAGGGTCTGCTACCAAAATGAAAACAAAAGAAAAGGACACAAGAAAAAATGTTCGGTGGTTGCGAAGGCAACCCTGGGTTCTGCTGTATTGAATATTTCAATAAATGGCACAGAGCAAGTCGATAATTGCACACGTTTTGATGTTGTTTGATAATTACTGTTTACTGATTATTATTGTTATTAGCATTATTAGCATAATTTTTGTTTTCATTGTTCAAAAAAAAAGGTGTTTTTATCTCTATAATGAACATGGGTATGTTGTAGACACGAGCATAAAGAGTTAATGAAAAACACAGTTTAGGTCATTTATTTCTCTTTTATTCATGTTAACATTTTATAGCAATTATAGGTCTAAAAAGATGATTATTATTATTTTCAAAATCTGGTTTCTGGGCAGGGGTTTCATTTATACATCTGGAGTTGAAGTGGTTAATTACTTGTAGCAGAACGCAGGGTCGTGTAATGCTATATTTTTCAGAGCCCCACTACTTACTCTTTAAACCCCCCTCCACCCCCACTCTTGAGATTTCTGCCATATTTGTCTTGGTATGAATACTGCCATTAATGAAAATTGTCATGTCTAGAAGTTTTTTTTTTTTTTTTTAAAAACAAGCTAGAAATAATTTACCTGGTTCCTATGCTACAAATCATTTACCTGGTTCCTATCCTAGAAATCATTTACCTGGTTCCTATGGAAACCACAGAGCACACTTAGAGAGTTTTAAAAGTTTGTAAAGCTTCACTTGGACAGCAATAAACACTGATGTGGGTTCTGTGGTTTTCAGAACCACACTGTAATCGTAGCTTCTAAAAGTTAATGCTTGACACCACCGCTGATTTAGGAAAATTCTAGCTAGGGGTGCTTAGAGCCAGTACCATCATTTAACCTTGTTGTATTTTACAAGCGTTATTTTTTCATTATGAATGTAACGGGCAGTGTTGTATTATACAGCTGCATTACGGATTGTCCTGTCTTCTGTCAGTGAAATGAACCCAGCTTTTTTGCACTGTTGTTAAGACGCTCGCTTGGGTTGCATGGGATTGCCGGTTCATTTCCAGCCTCTTCCCTGTTACATGAACAATATTACCTTACTTGAGAAAGTTTTCGTACTACGTTTTGTGTTCCTTTGAATCGTCACAAATTATTTATTATCTATGCAAATACAACTGAAAGAGGATTTATTATATTCACCAGCACTATTGAAATTGGTGTCATTGAATAACAAAAATACACCCATAGAAGTCTTCTCACAGCTGCAGGAGATGCCAGTATATGTGACTACAAATGCACTACAAGATTCTGAGATGGAGAGAGAGAGAGAGTTGTTGATGTTAATGGAGGATGTGTTTTGTTCCTCTGTCCCTCTTTTATTATGATGTAGAGACAGTATGCCTACCACCTTTATGTGTATAGGATTGATACTACTATAGAAGGGAACTTTCTGTATAACTCATAAGACCCTAATGCAAGTCTCAAGTTGAATTCCCTGAAATGCTGTGTGTCTGTGTGTTGTGGCCTCTCATCAAAAGGCTGATGGACGACCACCAAGGACTCAGAGCAGCACCACCCCAAGCAGCATGACTGTAAATATCAACTACATACAAATATATATTTATAACTTCAATTTTTCATTCAAGTTTTGCAATCAGGCATGGATTCAGTGAGGGTGTGATAACATGGCAGGCAGGTCTATGATTTAAAAGTTCAAAACAGTAGAATCTGATCTTCAAAATGAATTGCATTGTTTTGTAAACAATCATTGTTACAGAAAGCATAGCAAAACACGTTATATTAGAAGAAGAGTTAGGGCTTGTACTTGAGTACAATAGAGAACTTTGGTGACCCCATGATTCTCTTGGTTACATGTGGTCAAATAAGAACTGAAAGATCTGGCCAGCCTTTCAATTCAATGGAATCTCAACATTATGATTGAGTTGCGAATAGGTACAGTACAATGAGCCTGCATTTCACGAACAACTTGTGGGTACGAGTTTCATTTGATGGAAACCTTTATAACAGCAGTGGTTACCCACATTTTTTGACCACTCCAGTTAATGCACATTTTACATAGTTTACCAGCCTTGCAAAACCATTAACTTAATGCAATAATGTGCCGTGATATTACTCTTACAATATTGTCTTTGTGTGCACACAATCAATGCCACATGTAATGCAAATACCTGGGTATTACTTCTAGCATTTAAGCACAATAATGTCATTGTGTTGACACTGTAGCACCGACTCACATCAAGTGGTTTATGTAAGGCTTAATATTAAAATAATTCTTCCAAAGACTGACGATTTGCCAACGGCTGAACTCGCAGCTGATTATATCAATTTCGATTCCTTGATTTAGTTCCTTCTATATAAATAAAACAGAGATGGAAAATGAACAGCTTTGACATTTTTAACATTGGCTTATACCAAAACCTTGAGTCCAAAATGTGTCTTAAAGAGCTATGTTCTGCTTTTTGACTGGACAGCTTTATAAAACATATGATTCTGCACAGCTTGGCATTCCAACTATTTTATACATTTTTAGAGCAAGGAAATTTGAGGGTCAGTGTGGCACAGTGCAGCCAAGCTAACTCACCTCTGCTCAGCTCTGCTCAGCTCAGTTCTGCTGCTTAGCAAAGCTTTGAATTGTAATTGTAGAATACACCTAATCTTTTTTGTGGTGTAGCTGATTGTAATACTGTAAGTTCCTGTATTAGGTTTATTTAATTAATATGGTTTTCTCTGGTTTTCAATGTAGGTTGCATTAATATGGATATAACTCAAATAAATCCTTTACATACTCTACAGCTGACTAAAGGTTTTGAATCGTGTAGAATTTTAGGATTAAGACATAATATATATATATATATATCAATATATATATATATATATATATATATATATATATATATATATATATATATATATATATATATATATTAACATAATTTAGATCTTTTGTTTACATCATATAGCCAAAGAAACCACAAAATGATATCGCAAAAGTCTACTGGAAGCCATAATAGTAGTACAGTCAACCTATATCATCATCAGCTTCTTCATGTCTTTGTGATTGCACCCCAGTTCTCATCTAACGCAGGGAACGGTTCTGCCAGAGCAAACCATTCACTTAAACCCTTGAGAACTATGCAGCCTCTAGGTTCCCTTGAAACTGATGGCTTTATGACAATGTGTGACCTCCGAGTGGCATTGCTGGTTCACCAGGTTTGCACAAGTGTTTGGAACCTTGCTGCCAGGACTGCATTTCCATGTGAACACCTCATTTTCAAATGGAAAAACCACAGGCCATCTAATTATGAGCAGCGAAATGTGACTATATTTTCATACCTACCAGTTTATTTGATTCTTGTAAACTCATTACAGTGGCTCATATGGAGCTGTTTTCAATAAAAAATCAAATTTTCCCACGTGTACGTTAATCCTCTTAATGCATTTTTATTGCATTTTTCAAGCTTTCTTTGTGGCTTATGTGTTATGTCAGCATGGCAATGTTTTTTCCATATTTGAGAAAAGCTACAGAAACCTCTTCAAAGTGACGGGTGACCCTCTTGACCCTTATTGGTCATGTTCCCACACAAAGACTGACTTCATAGTGGCAGCTCTGCATCCCCAATTTCTGCATGAGCTCTAATCCTGGTCCCTGAGTCCCTGCTGTATAGTATATGACTGAGTAATACAACATTGTTTCATATTTCCTGCCCCTTTGTGTGTGCATGCCACACAGTATAGTGTGACTTACCATCAGGAGGCAGCTTCTATAGGGTGGTCAGTATAGCTTCTGTTCAGTGAGTGGTTTACAGTATGTGGCAATGGGCACACTCAGGAGCATTTCCTTTATCTGCACATGATGTGCAATTATGGCTGGATGATCAGGAGATTAAGCCTCCAATAAGTATTTGAGTCAGAACTAAAGACTGGTAATCATCTAGTTCGCATTACCACAAGGTAACTGGCTTTTCTGCAAAGGTTTGCTGTTCCAAGCGATGATCTTGACAACATATTAGCTTACTCAAACACTACTTTTTAACACACTGGTGTACTCAAACACTACTTTTTAAGGTACTGTACTGTACTGTGTACTGTTCTTCTACAACCAGCCAGTCTGCCCTTCCAACTGCATCAGATGGATCTTTATGCATTTCCAGCAGAGACAAAACAGGTAGTAGCTTTGTGCATAGCAGTGCAACAATAAAGGCAATTTAAAGACTATAAATGAGGGCTACATCTATTAATGCAGAGACCCCAGGTAGGCTTTTTATACAGTGCCTATAGTAAGTATTCACCCCACTTGGACGTTTTCAGTTGGTTGTGTTACAATCTGAAATCTTGATGCATTTAAATGGTATTTTTTTCTTTTGATTTACACAACCTAACAATAAAAAAAAAGAAATGTCTTGGTTAGAAAAGTATTCACCCCTCTGAGTCAATACTTGGTAGACCCACCTTTGGCAACAATTACAGCTGTGAGTCTTTTGTGGTAAGTCTCTACCAGGTTTGCACACCTGGATCATGCAATATTCATCCATTCTTCTTGGCAAAAATTGTTCAACCTCTGTTAAGTTGGATGGGGATCGTTGGTGGACAGCAATCTTCAAGTCTTGCCACAGATTCTCAATCGGATTCAAGTCCGAGCTTTGACTGGGCCACTCTAGAACATTCACTTTCTTGTTTTTAAGCCACTCCAGTGTCACTTTGGCTGTGTGCTTGGGGTCATTGTCCTGCTGAAAGTTGAATCTCTGTCCTAGTCTGAGGTCTTTTGCAGACAGAAGGAGGTTTTCCTCAAAGATCTGCTTGTATTTAGCTCCATCCATTTTGTCCCCTACCCTGACAAGCTTCCCAATCTCTGCCAATGAAAAGCATTCCATAGCATGACCTGCCACCAGCCTGCTTCACAGTAGAGATGGTGTTACCTGTGTGATGTGCTGTGTTGGGTTTGCGCCAGACATAGTGCTTTGCATTTAGGCCAAATAGTTCAATTTTTGTTTCATCGGACCATATAATCTTTTACCACATCTTTTAAGAGTCTCCCACATGCCTTTCTGTAAATTCCAAGTGGCCTTTTAAATGGGCTTTTTTCAGAAATGGCTTCCTTCTTGCCAATCTTCCAAAGTTCAGATATGTGGAGTACCTCAGCTATTGTTGACACAGGGACAGTTTCTCCCATCTCAGCCATGGAACGCTGTAGGTCTTTCAGAGTTGTCATTGGTCTCTTGGTGGCTTCTCTGACCAATGCCCTTCTTACCTGTCTGTTCAGTTTGGGAAGAGCCTGCTCTAAGCAGATTCTGGGTGGTGCCGTATACCTTCTATTTCTTAATGATCGACTTGACTGTGCTCTAAGGGATATTCAATTGAAATCTTTTTATACCCCTCCCCAGATCTGTGCCTTTCAACAACTTTATCCCAGAGTTGTTTTTAAAGTCTTGGTCTTCATGGTAGTATCTTTGCTTTGAATGCACTACCCAACTGTGGAACCTTACAGAGACAGGTGTATTTAATCTGAAATCATGTGAACCACTTTTATTGCACACAGATGGATTCCGTTTAACTTATTGTGTAAATTCTGAAGGCAATTGGTTGCACCTGAGCTTATTTAGGAGTGTCATAGCAAAGGTGGTGAATACTTATTTAATGAAGACTTTTCAGGTTTTTATTTTTAATTGATTTGTTTTTTTTCCCCCCCCCCCCCCCCCCCCCCCCCCCATTTTTGCACACATTGAAAGTGTTGAGTAGGTTGTGTAAATCAAAGGAAAAAAAATCCCATTTAAATGCATCAATATTTCAAGTTGTAACACAACAAACTGTGAAAATGTCCAGGGGGGGTGCATTCTTCCTATAGGCACTGTATATGGTGTTTGCCCTCTGCAACTACAAAAGGAAACAAACAAAAAAAAAGAATTGGACAGATTATTATGTAATGAATGTACGGCACTGCCCAGCTCACTAAAACATAAATACTGTATGAGTGGCAGAGACTGAAAATTGAACCCTGACCTGAAATAGTCAGCCAGAGCCATCTTTGCATTATTAATCTCAGTCAGCTTCCATCTAGGGAGACTTGCACAAGGTGTCCAAAACTCCCTGCTCTATTCAGTCTAAAGAGAAAATGTTCTCATGATTTTCCCAAGGTTATACTATGCAGTTACCGTAGTTTACCATGGTCGTGCAAAAGCAATTATAAAAATGACAAAGGGTACTGTTGCCGGTAAGCTGACGGTAATACTGTGTTTGTTTTTGTTGTGTTACAGTTCTGTATGTGCCATTTTTGTTGTCGAGGTTACTAACCCCACAACAACTGGTTGTTCTTAGTAGTGTGCCTGTGTAACACAATCTTGAACTAAGACTTTTTCTTTTCCAGCATCTGCAAAAAAAAAAAAAAAAAGCAAGTTGTTTTAAAACAAAAGAAGTCCAGAGCTGCCAAATGTAAGGGTTTTTTATGGGTAGAAATCATCCTCCAGATCTCCCTCTCAGTGGCGTAGCTAGGGGGTGGTTTTAGGGGTTTGAACCCCCCCCCCACCCCGAAATTAATTATTCAACCAAGTGGGACAAAAAAAATGTCAGCCATGTGCAAAAATCTCTATCCAGCGCCAGTTCCCCACCCCCCAAAACGAATTATCCATCTGGAAAAAATCTTCACCCCCTCGAAACAAAATCCTGGCTATGCCTCTGCTCCCACTGTACATCAGACTTCCCTGAATCACGGAGTTCATTTGGTATAAAGAACTCCAAGCAAGAGGAGATAATGTTTACTTCATGTTAGGTTTCCTGAATCAAATACTGTCCGTTTTTAAAATGCCAATTTATGTGCTTGTGTCAAAGCTCACATTGCGCTGGCAATAAATCTGAGCATCTACCTTCAAGAGTGAGAGCTGCAGCATGGTGCAGTGAGCTGGAACAAGGCAGGGGCTTCAGGCACTGCTGTTAACAAATGATGAGTTTTAATCTTAAAATGAACAGATTGGGGGATATCTTTTATCTGAGAAATAGGGAAGTTAGAGGAAAGAAAGAGAGAAACTACATTTTTTTTAAAGTGTGTAATAATGGATGATATTAACAACTTTTTTCTTTAAGCCTGTTTATATAAATCAAATCTTGATATTGGGTCAAACAATGTATCTTCATGAACACACCCATTGGCTAAATTGGTCAGATTCTGCACAGAATCTGGTTACGCACACATGTGACAAGTGCCTTGTCACAATTCCGTTTAAATGTTGATCAATGTGAAGGAATCTTCATAAAAGTACTATATATTGACGTTCATATATATATATATATATATATTTTTTTTTTTTTTTTTCTTTGTATCAGTTAAGGCTGATATTAAAATGACAAAAGTAGGGAAATACATTCTTAGGGTTTTTAACCTTAACTCTGCATTCCCTCTCACCCCCTTGCAAGCAGTAAAAGAGGCAATGCAACACAAGCAACCACAGACAGTTAAGACGAACTACATACAACTCTCTGCATATAACACAAGAGACATCCATCATCATGGTACACTGGGAGTATGACCTGTAAGTGCTCCCTAGAGACCTACTGGGAGACTGCCTAGGTTTCTGGGGAAGACGCATTGCATAAGGATGGATATTTACAGAACATATGTGTGTGCTACATAATCCTAAAATACTGAAGAATACAGAACATACTGGTATTACAGCACAACGTATACATCTGTGACGGTGAGGCCATCCCTTCCATTAAACTGTATTCTGTTGCTCATTCAGCATGACACTGAAAAAATCTCAAACTAAGATGACACAGCACATTCCATCCATGTAAACACAATTTCATAACAGTGTACCTCATAGACTTCCACAAAAAATGTTCTCAATATCTGTATGCGTCATAGTTCCTCTATATTTCAGAAGCAGTGTTAGCACATTCAGTCCATCATTTTTTATCACTTTTTACACTTGCAGGCAGCACATTTCATGTTGACATCGTAGCAGGATTCCTTAGAACTGCCGCTGTAGAGTGGTGATTTTTTTCAGTGTGTCTTTTTTTGCATGTACAGGAGATGATCGCTTGTTGTTCAATTCAACTTCCTCTTCCTCTGTGTGAGCGAGGATGTTGCCTCAATTAACCCAGCTATCTGGTTTAAATCTGTTTTGAGCAGGCTTATCGAGGCAGTGACTGTATCTCTTTTTAAAACTGAAGCCAGTTAGGCAATGACAAATTAAAATGATCTAGACAGGTTACAGTACTTTAACATTGATCCATTCAAAATATTTAAATACCTACTCATGAAACAGTCAATAAAATATTCTCTTCATTCAAAGCAAACAGAGTGTTCAAATATCTTGACACAGCCAACTGAGCATGTAATATCCCCCCTGCTCCACGCTGCTAAGTAAGCACAAGCTTTCCTTCCAGTCCTCTCTGCAATTTGGGATTGTGACAAAGTGCCCGCCCCTGTGTATATTATCTGTTATGTGTTGCGTGTGGTGTGTTAAATGTTGGTGTATAGTCATTGGTACACAGGATATAAACGGGTCTGTAACACGAGTGTTTAAAATGTATATTTGTATTTAGGCACGAGGATTGCACAGCACTTCACGTGCAAGTAAAAAGCAATAATATGTGAGCACGGGGAATTGCACTTTATTAATTCACGTGCAGTTGTACCGAGACTCCAATTGAATGATTGATTAGCAATCGAGTCTTGGTACAGCTGCGTAGAAACAGCATGTTTTCACCCACTCGCGGTTGGGTGTTCGGTGATTGGAGAACGGGATTGGAGACGGAGGAAATAATAATAATAATAATAATAATAATAATAATAATAATAATAATAATAATAATAATAATAATAATAATAATAACATAAAGTATCTGCTCACCGTATTTTTGTTTAGTATTAGTCTGTTTTTGTTTGTCTTTTTATTTTGGCATAGAGTGCCGTGTCCTGTTGTTTTCTGTTTGTTAAAACCCTTTTATTTTCAAAAAACCGGCGCAAGCAAGCGCCATCATCATTTCATCTGTTCTGTCTTTGTGTATTTCATTCCCCTTCCTGGTTCTGACGCCACCCACTTCGGCCGTCTTTGTGACAGGGATACATGTGATGTTTTTGCTGAATCTTGTGATCTACATGCATAATTGTTATTCATTAGTACTGCATGTCTTTTTCAAAAAAAGGTGGCATTAATTTCCCATTGCTTTTGGCTATAGTCTAATACTAGTTATTACTTTTATTCTACTCATCAGCATTATGTCGCTCCATACTATATATCTATATATAATATACTGGTATACTTCCAAACAGGGTATGGTGTCTTCATTACTGTCAATGCCACACCTGTAAAAAACACTGGATTTAACACTTTAACTGCCAATTCTTAAGATAAATGTTGGGCTTTGGTTTCAACTGGAGTTACACTTTCACCTTCTGCATATACTTCACATGATAACATGGCTAACTAACAGAAAGAAGGTCATCCAGTGATGATCGTATCTCTCCTTTGGCTAGCCCTAAATGTGTGACTGCATCTGCTGTACAGTGTCCACATTGTCCATGCTGTATCCTCCTACTGGATACGCACAAAGCAGTGCCCCACATCCTCCCCTGCCCCTTTAACGTTTGTGTCTGCCCTGACCCTGGCCTTATTTTAAAAGGATTTCATCACTGTTGTTATGAATAACTCCTATTTTACAGCCACGTACAGTAGTAATCCATTACTTCATTCATCTGTCCATTGCTTTATCTTCTGCCTTGTGAATACACAGAGGGCATGCTACAGCATTGTTTATTTTCTGCCTTTTACAAGCACTAAATTCATCTTGAAAGTATGCGGATAAGGCTGCAGCCAAATTCTAGCGTACCCCCACCACACCCCCCCTTGGCCTTTTTCTTTGCATTTGGATTCTTGTTAACACCCTTTTGGCAGCCATGCATACACAGCACTGTATTCCCTTTGTGCTCTGCTACATCTTTCTGACACTTCAATGAACACGATGGATTCATCATAAACATCCTTTGCCATGTCGCCCTCCACCTGCCACGATAGTAGGGAATTTTACTGAGAAGTCCTCTTCGTTTGAGCTGGTTCCAACCATCTGGTTCACAGAGAGGCCAATATCTCACAGATCAAGAGCCAATTCAGGGGAAGGGGGACATTAGTTCACTGGGCAGGAGCTGGACAAAGTTATACTTCTTTTTTTCCATGAGGTTATCTGGTAATGTATTTAGTGTTTGTAAAAAGGCGAGAGGTGGATAGAGGGGTAGATCAAAGTAAATCTGTAGATGAGTGTTTCAAGCAAATCAGAAGCCAAAGACCTTCTCAAGATGGTATTAAGAGTTTTGCAAGGACTTGTTTTACTGTTTATATTCCAGATGTTGTGGTCCAGAGTTCTCAAACCTCTACTCACCAAGTTTGCAAATGTACAGCAATCCTCAGACCTGAGTCAATTAAAACCGCTAATCAGAGAAACATGCAAACAACGAAGTCCAATCCAAGTAAATTTTAATATTTTTTTAACTGTTTATTAGCCTTTTCAGCTTTTTTTTTTTTTTTTTTTTTTAACAAAAATAAGCATATCACTTTAACAGGAAACAACAGCTCTAAAAAAGATAACAATAAATAAAAAAGATAGAAAAAGAAAGAGAAATAATTTGTTTATTCCCTTTGTGCCCACAGGGCCAAGCACAAATACAAAAAGAGACCTAAGCAAACGATACTCAGTAAAATAGCAATACAACAATAAAATAATTCCAAACAATTACTATGCATATACATACATACACACACGCACACACACATTAGCAAACATGTTGTTTTACGTTTAAAAAAAATATTATCTGGTACTACTGACTTAAAGAAAATTCCCAGTTAGTTTGCCTTATTTTCAGGGAAGTAATTTCACCCCAGCAGTCACTTCTTTACTAGTTGTAAAGCTAGTAAAGAATAAATCTGCCAAACATCTATCTATCTTCTGTTCTAAATGATTTAGAGATTGAGAGAAAAAGAGAGATTAGCAGATGTGAAATCTGTAGGACCGGAAAAAAGCTGGTTTCCGAGGAGTGATTTGGTAGGTAAATCGGCCTGCATTAAGATGTGCTGGTTACAATTTACATTAAGTGTCTCTAATTACAGTGTATTTACTATGTATACAGTGCACTTACACATAATTACAATGTTATTATGCATAGTTATAATGTACTTAATGTGTAAATATTTTTGCATAGTATAACCCAAACCCTAAGTCTAAACCTAACCCTTTAACCCTGTCTCTAACCCCCTAACCCTAATCCTTTTCTGATATAATTGTATTTGCTAAGTAACTACTATGTAAATACACAGTAATTAGGGACACGTAATGTAAAGTGTTACTACACATTTTTAGTAACTGTTAACTGGTTGACTAACATGATAACAAATGTTTAAATCTCATACATATTATAATTTATAAACTAACACATGTATAAATGGTATATGGCTGATGAATTAGTGACACAGTTTTGTCTATTATCAGCAGTGGTCATTAAGAGCAAAACACACAGGTTTTGTCAAAGTATTGAGCATCAGTATTGTTAAACATCTGTCATTCAGGCATAGCAGAATGAATTGAAAATAATTGTCACAATCCCTCTTGTGTAAAATAGTGAAGATCAAGATTTCCATGCAAATTGATGACAACAGCAAAAACATCATGCCGACAGCATTTCAAAGCACTGAAAACAGTACACAGTATTGCTTGATACAGTAGTTACACATTAATAAATCTGTTTTTATGTGTCTCATGTAGTGTGTCCTGGAGTTTGAGAAATGTTATGCAATCATAAATATCTTGTGTGACCCCAGGTCATGTCATGTTAGCTTCACAAGACCCTGAACTGTAAAAGCTGGACCCCTGGTTTGGTGAAAACGTGGCCTATCAGTCAAGTTGTGGTGGGGAAATACTGGTGCTGTTCTGTGGAGTGATGAACTCAATGTGAACTACTCTCTGGAACTGATTAGATAGCTCCTTTAAATCTTGCTCACTAACAATGTGCTCAAGGCATGTTTTGCAATAAAAAAACACTTTTTTGCAGCTTCCCTGTGGAGTTCAAAACAACAGCCAGGAAGCCAGGGGAGTATATATAGATACATAAAAATATATATAAAAAGCATTGCTATTATGATTAAAAAAAAAATAATAATATAACACAATTCCCATATAACAATTTACCATTCATAGAAGTTCATATTGATTTGCATCTACTTTTCTGCTCTATTCAAAGAACAAAAGACATAGAAAAATAGTAAAAACAGCAAGAAATACCACATAACCACATATACCAGATGTGGTATTTCTGGCATTCACTAGGGCAAGAGTGTTGCAGGAGGCTGGAGTTAGGTTAATGATTAAACTGTGGTGTAACAGCTGCACTTGGAGGTTAGATATGATTACTAGAGCTCAAATGAGGCCACAGGAACACCTTAAATTGTTTTAAATGTCTGAAACAGAAAATGATACAAAGTGAATCTAAACAACAAGAAGAGTACATTAGTTAAGATGCCTGATATTTTACGACTATAAAAGATGATCTATGAGGTCTTCCATCAAAATATTCCGCAGCCTTGTTTTGATACAAGACATAGTTTGTTTGAGGAATAAACAGAGATTTCACATGGGACACATGTGGCAATGTGGTCAGAGTTGTGGAGTCAGCCACTGACAAACAGCGTCGCTTCTGGAAGGAAATGATTCAGTCATGTACTGTATTAAATGATTCAGTCGTGTACTGTAATCTATTAAATGTTTGCCACCATCAGCCAGTCAGTTTTGAAATAGAGCTAGGGAGTTTTTTTTTCTAAATTAGTACAGGCTGGTCAGTGGCTGGAGGCTGAGCTGAGGTTTAGTAAAGCCGTTACAATGTTGGGTTTATATCAAAAGATATACTGACTTAGAACCCCTGTATTAGTAAGTGGGACAGTCAATTCCACTGTCATGTTATTCACAATAATTATCAGTTTGCTGTGCAAGGTGTATATTTCTGCTAAAATAAAGGGAACAGAGTGCCCTCGAGTAAAAGGCATGACACTTTATTCCCGTGGATAGGTGGAAGTAGGCCGGCTAGAAAAGGGACGGAGCTACGGTACCCAAATTCTATGACCTGAATGGGAAACTGCATGGCCTCCGTGACTTGGAGAAGCAGATGTGCTCGTTAACCAAGGGGTATAAAATAGGGGCGTAGCAAAGTAATCTGTTCCTTTGAAAATGGTTGGATTTGACCTTGAAGGAATACTGTGTAATGTAAAAAAACGTGAGTGTTTGTCTTGTGTTTGTTAGTGTCTGCTGTAACTGTTGTTTGTCTCTGTCGACTCCCAGTAACACGATCCACAGCTGTAGTGCAAGCCAGCATCAACCCGGACATCACTTTCACTCAAGCATTTCACTGAGAACTGTAAATTGCACCAATAGCATGTAATATCACTTCATTGTCTTGGGTTTGTGTTTTGTGATTAGTGTTGGTGCATGTACAACCTAGACTTTTGGTAGCAGGTCAAACCCGGGGAATACAATTACAAGTGATACACATTTATGGTGTTTGCCTTTGGGCTCTGGACATATTCATTAAACAAAACACTCTTGCACCTGAAAACAATTGTCTGTGTGATCAATCTGCTCTGCACTGCACTCACCTGTATTCACTCAATCCCCTATAAAGGTTTATGACAGTAAAAGCATAGCAAAGTGTGTAAAGCACAGTGAAAGCATGGTAACGCACAGGTAACCAGCATAAAGCCCAGATTATTGTAAATCATATTAGCTGTCAAGACAGTTAAATGACAACACATTTTAAACTATGGTAAACGCAGTGTTGTAGTCGAACAGTTCCAGTACTATTTTCTACAGACAGCTCAGACACCGTTGCTCTGCCACTAACACAGAGACATGGAAAGTAAAGCATTCTGAAAAGATGGAGAAAGAAGTTCAGAATGCAGTAAAATGTGAATTCATATAATAATTCTTGTTTAAGAAATCAATATTTTAGTGGTGTTCTGGTACCTTCAGATTTAGGACTAGATCACTGGGTAAATGTATGGTATAATCGTGGGGAAAACTACAACATCACCATGGGAAACTTTTATAAGGAGATGCTGACTAATATCAGCTGACAAAAATAATGCCTACAGCAAGAATGTTTTATCCTTATGCTAAAATAGCATTTGTAACTAATGTAGCAATCTGTTGTCTGTACCTAGGATTTAGCTTTAGCTGTAAAGATGCATGCTTTCTCCCAGTTTGAAACCAGCTTGCTTTGTCTGTGAAATGAGCAAGCTAAATAAAATTAAAAAGGATGTATTTGTGACACTGATAACTTTTCACTTTACCAAAGGTTCATAAAGTTTTTAAAACCATATTGGAATCAACTTTTTAACCTGTAAATTATTTCACCTGTTAAAGCCATACTTAAGGATTGGAAATAGACATTAAATCTTAATCCGCACAACAGGACTTTTGCAGGCAGGCCTGTCAAAGGTCAGGGATAACCATAAACCCTGCGAAAACATGAACAACACAAGGGGCTAAGCCTCTTACCCACATTACACAGCCATCTGATTATTTAGGCTTTTTTTTTCAACTTTTTTTTCTACCTTACTTTATGGTTGGGCTTTGTGTTCTGATAAACGAACATCTGCAACCAATGCAGCCCATTAACTCTCCAATACCTCTCAGAATAAAGAACCAAGCGTATTTTAATGATTCCCTGAAGTCAGATGCCTGGTTTGAATTTAGACCTGGGGTCAGAAAGACCACCCCCTCCCACCCCACCCCCAAGCTCTTTTCCCAACAAAACTTAGGCAAGGTCATCCGCTGGTGAGAGGTAGGCCAAGTGGTCAGCGGTTCTGTGGACACCTCAAGTTTTTTTTGCACCTGTCAGTGGTGTTCCATAACTCCTCCATTGCTTCCTACAATCTGACAGAAGTAGTTAAACACACTGGTAACAAAACTGTAACTATAATTGTATCCTAATTCATCAGCCATATACATATCATTTACACATTTCTTGTCAGCAAAATACAAATGTAAAAACAGTGAGGCCCCAACTAAAAGATTATCAACTAGTAAACAATATCCTCGAATGTGTATATTACAGGACAGCTGAGTTTAATGACAATTAACTTGTTTTGTCAACATGGAAATATACCAGGGAACGCACTTATTATATGAAACAATTTATTTCTGTTTTTTGACTGCAAAAAAATGTCTTTTTATATAAATATAAAAAAAGGGTGTGACATGCTTGGGATTTGAAACAATAACCTTCTGTTTGCAAGCATGTTGTGTTGTGTTATACTGTCACTGCTACACAATTAGTTAAGACAAGCAGTATTTTGAAAGATGAAGTCAGCCATCTGAGAATTCTTGGGACCTTGTTATATTCCAGAGATTTTTTGAGTCATCATTCATCTTTATCATCATCATCACCACCATCACCATCATTCTGAGATTCTGATCTTGATCTCTGAAAAATGTTGGTTTCCTGTTAGTAATGAGTAACTCATTGTGGTCTGAACTGGCACAAGGAAGTACGGTTCCTCTCGATACTAGTTGATGAGAGTAACGCTATTTGTGGTCCCCACTGGACAAAAAAGAACGGTAATTTTTCTGAAAATTAGCTATTCAGAAGGATAGCCTATACATTTGGTAAAAGTAAAACATTAATAAATATTGAAATAAATGAATACATAAATCAATAAATAGACATCTATTTCTTTATGTCTTGATATTTCTTTCTTTCTTTTTCACTATCATATAAACACTGCCATTTAACACTGTATGAAATGAACATAAATACCCAACAGTTCTTGTTCAATTATATATTAATGAAGATTTTTGTACGTAAAGGTTGTCATGCTTTTATATATTATGCTTTCAAATACATCAAAAATATATAAAATCTATTATAACAACCTGGACAATTGCTTTGCTGCAGGACTTGTTGCCTGTTCAGTTTGTCTTGTTTGTTTTTTTATTATATTCTACATGTAATGTAAGGGGAATGGGTCACACCTTTACTTAGCATGGGAATGGGGAGTGAGTGTTGCTGTTTTTGGGGGTTGCAGAGCATGGATGTGACTGGTTGATGAGCCAGACAGCAGCAGGAGGTTATATAATAAGGGGGTGCATGAGCCTGAGGACTGGAGACAGTCCAGCGCTGAAGTTACATCATTTTTAACACATTCTCATTTTGTTGATCATTAATGAACATTTCCATGTATTTTATATATCTTAACCCTTTCAACAGACTAGGCTACTATTTACATTTTCCCTATCCAAATGACAATACATTGCCTCAGTATAGGTTGAACAATTTTGCTATTCCCATAATGTGTGTGTGTGTGTTGTAAGTGAAAAAATAAGTGACATGTGAAAGAAAAACACATTTGAAATGTGAAAAAAAAAACAGTCCAGCACAAGAAAAACTGTAAAACCAATGGGGGCCAAGGTTGCCCCAATGGTTTCTTGAAACTTGGCTTATGTTCTTGATATCTCCACTTTAAATGGCTGGGCACTTTTGATAACTTGTCGTTTTGATAGTGATGTTTTTGTGTCACTAACCTTTTACAGGAATTACCATCTGCTTTACACTCCAGGTTCATAAGGTAAAAGCCTTCGGAAACATGATACACATGCACATTTGAGAAAATTACTCGTGTAAATCAGGTCTGTGGCCGACAAAAACAGCCAAAGAGAAGGGGAATCTTATTTACTCGTGCAAATGACGAAACACATGGTAAAATCCATGCCCAGTTTCGCATAGAAACCCGCATTTCACGTGTAAATGTTAATGAGCGTGTTTATCCTTAACTATAACTATTGCAAGGGAGCAAGTCAGTTGTTACTGTGGATTCCAAGGTGGCAGAAAGTAATGGCTGATGGATGATTTTATGGTTAGCAGTGGTGTAGTTCATCTTAATGATAATGCAGGCGGCTTTTATTATTGTTTTTTGCTATGTCTGGTCTGTCATATTGTATATCTCTTGTGGGATTACAATTCTTATAAAACCATTTACCATGAACTAACTGCATTTTGCCCTTGTTGTAATATCCTTGCTGTAAAACTATGCTAAAATTAAACAATGAGCTGCTTAAATGTGTAACTGAATTAATTCCTGTCCTTTTTTTGATCCCAGCTATGTCCAAAGACAACGCGTGTCTGCCCTCCACGTTAATAAATATAGTTGGTGAACTGGATGTCATGAGCCAGCTTGATCGTCCAAAACAGCACAACAAAATCTAACAAGTTGTTGATGCCCTCTCAGAACTGACCAAATAAAATTGCTTTATTTGTGCTTTATTTGTTTATTATTCATTATTCATCATATTTGTTCATTATCATTTAATACAACAGCAAATCCAACACAATACAAAACGTCTCCGCCAGTTTGCAATACCTGTTGTTCAGTTTAATTTTATGCCTCAAGTTAATTTTTAATTTATGAGTCGTAAGAAACAATAGTTGAAACAGTATTCACTACTAACAACATGACACCCCACTAATGACACATTAAAAACTAATTGGGCAAGAGCAGCAAAACACATTATTAACCAACCAGGCACAAGGTAATTTGCTTTATTACAACAGCTTAGATTCACTCGTGTACCAGTTCTCTGTGCATGAAAACTACATTTTCACAGAATTTCTCTAGTAATCTTCAAAACTTAAATAATTTACATATCAACCCCCACCTTTCCCATTCATTTGCATGACATTGGGTGAAAAGCCCGGCTTACTCGAGTGAAATAAACTGAGTGAAAGGAAACCAAAAAAAAGCATGTTACACAAGACATTTTTCTCGTGTAAATGTCTTGAGTTTAAAAAAAAAAAAAAAAAAACTTCCAAGGAAACCCCATGATTGTAACTATGCATAATAACATTGTAATTATGTGTAAATATCCATATATTTATTAAGTAACTACTATATAATTACACAGTATTTAGAGACGCGTAATGTCAATTGTTACCAGCACATCTTATGGCAGGCCAATTTATCTACCAAATCCCTCCTGGGAAACCATCTTGTTTCCAGTCCTACAGATTTCACATCTTCCTTTCTCTCTCTCAATCTCCCTGTTGGAGCACATTAAACCGATACAATGGATAGAAGGGATCTGGTTTCACTTTGATGGTCTCTAAGTCATCAAGCTTTATTTCAGATTTAAGATCTGAAACAGGCCACCGGCCTTTGCCAACATGGCTGCTGCAGGCTGCACCACGTTTCCTGGAACTGTTTCAATACTGTCGCTGAAAAACAGACGCCCTTCCTTGTCCAAAAAAGAAAGAAAGAACAAAAAACAGCAGCTGATGAGGAATGAGGTACAATTCTATAAAGTTTTTGGGGTTTATTAGCTTTTCTTTGAATGCCTTTGTTACAAAAATTCACATATTATTGCTCCTAAAAGGAGATTCGTTATCCATAATTGTATAATAATTTGTGTGTTATCTTACCACGCTGCAGCAATATTTGTTCCAATACCATTGTCACATTGCCACAAAATGTAATTTTAACATCTAGCCAAATGCCAGAGTTTTTGTTTTATCTGTTGGGTTCTATGCTCCAGTTTACTATTGTTCTTGAGCGAATAGTCAAAGTACCCAAACAAGACTGCCTTTGTTCTTTCACTCCTCAGTGCTAATGTATTTTCCTGAAGCCTTGTCTGGTAATGTATTTAACTAAGTGTGAAGTAGTTTTCACACTCTGCACTTGACTACTAAGGTGGTGAAGTTAGTGGACGATGCTGACCCAATCAAGTTACAGTCAGGATAAAGCTGATGAGGAGTGCTGCAGGGTCTGTGAAAAGTTGATGAAGAGCACTGCAGGGTCTGTGAAAAGCTGATGAAGAGTGCTGCAGGGTCTGTGAAAAGTTGATGAAGAGCACTGCAGGGTCTGTGAAAAGCTGATGAAGAGTGCTGCAGGGTCTGTGAAAAGTTGATGAAGAGCACTGCAGGGTCTGTGAAAAGCTGATGAAGAGTGCTGCAGGGTCTGTGAAAAGTTGATGAAGAGCACTGCAGGGTCTGTGAAAAGCTGATGAAGAGTGCTGCAGGGTCTGTGAAAAGTTGATGAAGAGCACTGCAGGGTCTGTGAAAAGCTGATGAAGAGTGCTGCAGGGTCTGTGAAAAGTTGATGAAGAGCACTGCAGGGTCTGTGAAAAGCTGATGAAGAGTGCTGCAGGGTCTGTGAAAAGTTGATGAAGAGCACTGCAGGGTCTGTGAAAAGCTGATGAAGAGTGCTGCAGGGTCTGTGAAAAGTTGATGAAGAGCACTGCAGGGTCTGTGAAAAGCTGATGAAGAGTGCTGCAGGGTCTGTGAAAGGACTGCAGGGTGTGTGAACAGCCTTTTCGACAACTTCTGCCGACGGCCCAGACACTGATCGAGATGCTGCACGGACTGCCCAGAAGCTTTTCGACTAGTTCTCACGGGGCCCCAGACAAGCTGATGAAGACTTCTACGATGTCTGTGAGAAGCTCGCAGGGTGTGTGAAAAGCTGTTGAAGAGTGCTGCAGGGTTTGTCAAAAGCTGATGAAGAGTGCTGCAGGGTTTGTCAAAAGCTGATGAAGAGTGCTGTCGGGTACTTCTGTGACACCTGATAAAGAGTGCTTGCCGGGTCTATTGAAAAGCTGAAAGAGTGGCCCAGACAGGGGTCTGTGACGTCCCTGCAACTTGTGTGAAAAGCTTCTCGCGACGTCTGCAGAGGTTTTCAAAAGCTTCTGAAGACACCTGTGGGGTCTGTGAAAAGCTGATAAAGAGTGCTGCCTGGTCTCGTGAAAAGCTGACACTTTTCGACAACTTGAAGAGGCGCTCGCACGGTCCCAGAACTGCAGGGTCTGTGAAAAGCTGATGAAGAGTGCTGCAGGGTCTGTGAAAAGTTGATGAAGAGCACTGCAGGGTCTGTGAAAAGCTGATGAAGAGTGCTGCAGGGTCTGTGAAAAGTTGATGAAGAGCACTGCAGGGTCTGTGAAAAGCTGATGAAGAGTGCTGCAGGGTCTGTGAAAAGTTGGGACCACTCTCCTGCTTTATTTTGTTTTTCACCTGAGCATAGTATTTATCGTTTGGCATAGGTGTTTTTTAGCTTTGTGTAATTCAAAAAAACAAATAATGTTTAATATGATTAAGTGATTATTGCATCCTTTATATGTAATCCATATGGGTCACAATTATGTGACACTGGACATACCAACACTTTCCATAAAGTGTTATAAATAAGTCATTGTTAAGTCATGAACCCCCCCCCCCCCCCCCCCCCTAAAAAAACAGCTTGTGGAAGGGTGTCCCCCCCAAAAAAAAATAACAGCTTGTGGAAGGGTGTGGGTATTCGCTGACACGGGAGACAGAAGGTTGTAATTGAAACATCTCTTTGGTACCCAGTTTAATTTTTCATTTTTGTTTCTTTCCTTATCTGTCAGATGGCGCTGGTTCTACTATTCCCCATACCAGCGATGGTAAAGGGGGTGCACTTGGTTGATCCAGCACACGCAGGTGCTTAAAAATAATAATAAAAACAAATGGTGAATGAAAAAGGGAAAATAAAACACAGTAATAAAACTACAATCAAAAGATGCTGCTTATGAAGCGTCCCTCAACCTATGCTCGGGTGGCCAAGGTTCTCTCAACTACTATACACGTCCCTGTCTGATCTATAACAGTTATTTTTATTTTGCTTTTATATCGTCTCCCTTCCTCAGCTGTGCTTGCCAGTCTGGTTTGCTATGCTTGCAGTCTGGTTCTCTCGCTCCAGTCGCTGACATTCTTGTCTCGGTTTTATTTACACTGGCACCCGAACCCAGATTTCCCCTGTTATGGCCACCTGAATAAATAACAGAGTGTAGTTCTTATAGGTCGAGCGCCCCCCTAAGGCCTGCCTCTCAACCACTCAGAGAGAGGGAAAGACAATACACCCTCACTGACCTTCCTGTCTCACTGCCATGATTGACAAGAGGAACTGGCAGGATAGTCCATGTGCCATAGTCCATGCGGTCTTTTTGGCGCATCATGTTTTTTAAATGCATTTTTCTCCACTGATGTGGCAGCTAGGCACCTGTGCTTTTTTGACTTTTCCTAAGCATATATATTAAACATCTCAAACCACCAGTAGACCCAGGGTTGCAGAAACTTATGGCAATATAATACGTTATACCCAGAACTGCCGCAGCTGTCATTTTGACTGTCAGTAAAAACTATGGAGCGCCATTTGTGCCAAAACTATCCAGCTGTTAGTTTGTCAATTTTTTTGACAATTTGTCCATAAATTTATCAATTCATACAGTAATTCATAAATGTATTTGTTAATTAATCTAATAATTAATTAATTATTCCTAAGGAAAGAAGTAAGCGGGTTCACCATTTTCTTCAGCCGGATTTTCTGTGATTTGTCATTTTATTGGTTGCTGAGCTCCAGAACAAAGTCATGCCCCAGGGGGAGGGCGTGGTATAGTATGCAGGGCATTGTGGTGATTGAAGTCCTGCACTGATTACAACCTCATAACTAAAAGGAATAGAAAAAAAAAAAAAAAAACATGCATGGTAAAAATAGCCAAAAAATAGTCAAACGGCCAAAGACAATATTTACCCACTAGATGCTTTCAAAACACGCCAAATTTGAAACTGCTGTCTGTAAAAGTAAGCATTTCTGTAATTATTTTTGTATTTCATAATTTATCTTCAATTTCAGACTTGTTTGTATATCTGCTTCAGGGACAAACTTAAAGTTTTTAATAAGGCAATGATATTTTTTTCGAGGCTACTCCTAGAGTACAGACAAGCAGGATGAGGAGACAATTACTTTGAATAATCATATAAATTACTTTGGATAAGGCGTCAGCTAAATGAATTCATAATAATAATAATAATAATAATAATAATAATAATAATAATAATAAGTTCAATCAGGATGGCTAGTACCAGACTTGACACTTGACCATCATGACTTGAGACTTGACTTGAGACTTGGGACTTGACTTGGGACTTTGCTGTTGGGGCTTGGGACTTGATGAAAATGACTTGGTTACAACTCTGCAATAACACTTTAAATTGTGTCTCTAATTACTGTGTATTTACTTAGTAGTTACATAATAAATACACATGTACTTACACATAATTACAATGTTATTACGCATAGTTTCAATGTACTTAATGTGTAAACATTTTTGTGCAATATATAGTACTACACGATTGAATCAGACAAGGGTTTGGTATTAGTTAGGGTTAGGTTTATAGTTAGAGTTTGGAGGATTAGGGTTAGGTTTAGTTAGGGTTAGGTTTGTAGTTAGGGTTTGGGGGGTTAGGGTTAGGTTTAATGTTGCTGCTGCAACTGCTGATGATACTGATGCTCAAAGAAGAAACCATATGGTCAAAGGGAGAGAATATAAAGTTCAAATTGAAGTAGATTTCTAACCCTCTTGATTTCCCAGCTGTTTGGTCTAGCCTGGTCAGAGGGAGCAGCTCACAACTGCATGGGTCAGCTGTGGAGAGGAGTGCTGGATCTGAAAAGATATACCAGACCAGGCAAAGGCAAACATGCTCTGGATCATTAAATTGCTTTAGTTGACCTGCAGACTTCAAACACCCCATTTAAAACCAGAACTTACCACTGTGTTCTCACCTTTATTATTGTTTTGCTATTTATTCCAGTATTTTAAGTGTGTGCGCCTGCTGGGCTGAACACCAGTGCCTGGGGATGTTGGAGATGTAGTTGGAGGTAATATTAAACACACCTGGACACAATATCTGTTATGCTTTCATTGACAAACTCACTTCCAGATGCGGGACAAAGCACTTGCAACGTTTACTGGAGCTGTGAGATCAGGGGGAATTATTTTACTTTACAGGAATAAAGAAGCCAATAACATTTAAAATAAACATATTGCATTTACAGTATACTGCATACAGTCAATGCCAGATTAACGCAGAGGCAGTCTGGGCACGTCACTGGGCAAAGTCATGGAGGGGACAAAATGAAAAGTATTTATTTATTTATTTATTTATTTTTTAAACAGATACAGAATTGTACGCAAACTGGAAGAACTTCACTCACTGACATTTTAATCAATTGGCAAACAATTAGTCAATTTGAAGACAGTCACATTTACACATTTCTGGCAGGGAAGGTTTTTAACTCCTTCCCTGCCAAACAAAACAACAATAATAATAAAACAGTTTTTTCATACAATACATTTTAATAATAATAATAATAATAATAATAATAATAATAATAATAATAAATAATAATAAATAATAAATAAAATATGCTACAAATAATATAGGGGCAGGCGTACCCCTTCACAGTATCATACTGATATATTTGAGGGAAGGAAGCCCTCATTTTATGGTTGCATACCACTCGTATTGCTAAACATACACAGGCATCTGTCATATCTGTGCATCAATAGCTTCTTTTTAACATGAATGTATTGAAGGTAAGTGCCATGACAGAGAATCTTTCAGTTAACTTCTCATTCATTCTCATTTCAATTAAAGTTTCCACTCCTAGCTGGTCAGCTCCAAAGCAGCTGGGGGTGAGTGAGCAAATAAAAAATGGCTTAAACCCAATTCAGGATCCCAGACCCCTTGCATGTTTCTACAAAGGAGTTAAGAACGCCATGGATTGTTTTATTATACAGTATCGGTAAGTGAAATATTCAGCAGTATCCAGCATTTTTACTGTATGTGGTGAATGAATGAGGGTGACCTTTACCCATTTCAGTACCAATGATTAATAGGCTGACTTTCTTTATATTTGGGTAATTGTTTTAGAGGGTAGGTTTTTTTTTTTCCTTTTCTGAAGACATTCTTGCATTAGGTCCCTGTAACATGTCATTACTTTTCTTTGTAGTGGATGGAGCTTGTTATGGATGCAGGTTGAGATGGATATTTAAAGAATCTGTGGGTAACCTTATTTTCTGTGACTGTGTAGGAATGACTGCTATTTGGTAATATATCGTGGCTCGTTTTTGGATAGGTTTTTCAACAGTTACTGTCTGTTAATGACCACACATAGATAGTGACAGTACAATATCTACATTAAATACAGCTGTGTCAGTATTACTTTTAACCAGACAGAGATTTTATTTATTTATTGTTTATAAGAGGACCAGCAAATATTATATGTATCCAATATATAAAAGATAAAAGCCAAGTATTACTGTTTGTAAAAAAAAAAAAAATCAATAATCTATTTAAAGTTCATATGAAACAATCTTGAAAATATTTCATCTAAAAATGTATTTTTTCTTGCTTTATAAATACCTTTTAGAAATTAAGGCAACTAATGAAACTCTTTAATTATGACTTTAAATATGACTTCATAAGGAATAGTCAACACACACTAAGAATTAAGAACGCAACAACTCCACCCACTGTAGGTTCCAAACAGCTCCAATAGTGCCTTCACACTCAGCTTGGAAGTATTAACTATACCTGTGGTCAGTGATCTACCAACTCATCCTACTGTGTCAGGGATTTTCTTTAATAAAAGACTTCAGTGCTATACCATCAAGGCGTAGATCACACACAATCCTAGTAACCTAATAGGAAAACAACACTCCTCAATACAGTATGAAGGCAAAACAAATATGGATAGCTAAAACATTATTTAAACTGAGGAATCTTGAAAGAGTCAAGTTTGTTGTGCCACTGCTGTTCTGGATCTTTTCAGTGTGGTTGAGCACTTTTAATTTCAAGGTCACCTCACAGTTCCACACATTTCTGGCTGTCAGATCAAAGGTCGAGACAACCCCTAGGAGCCAGTGTTTACAGAAGCTTGGTCTGGTGGTGTGGGGTTTCTGCCTGTGTCTACAGAGCAAGTGGTGGGGGGTGGGGTCAGGGGGGCCACTAGGCCAAGTCTTCATTACAACCCGCCCTATTGGCATTGGGTCCAGCCAAGCAGCTCCTGCCAAGCCTGCACCATTAGAAACAGTCATTAAGGTCTGCTCTCACCTAGTAAAAACATTAGGCTTTGCAAGGAGATCAGAGCACAGTTTTCTTTATACTTGCAGCATTTTGGCAAAGGAGTCCCCAGGAATAATAGTACTAGTAAAATAAAAGGACTGTCTGCTCTATACTTTATTATTTTGTTGCATAACCCACCAAACACCCCTGCTCACCTCCCACTCGTATATCTTACCTATTCTCTATTTTTTCTACATGTATTTGGTACCCTCTTTCCTCTTCACCTCTTTTATCTTTTTGCATTTTTATATCTATCTACCAATCCCAGTAGATTATTGTTGTCTTTCTTTTCATCCTTTTATTGTCATTATTTTGTTTTCTTTATATCTAAATAGTTGCTTAATTCTTTCTTTTTTCCCATTTCTTGTTCATTTGCCTTTTCTTCCCCCCTTTTTTTTCTTAGGCAGTTAGCTGTCCAGCACTCCAGTTAATTTTTTTTTTTTCCGCCATTTTTTGTTGTGCTAATGAATCAGAACTAAATGTTTACTAGGCTGCCACCAACCTAGCACTCCAATAAATCTGCCAGAAAATTTGTTTGCCCTCTGAACTGGGCGTCCCTCTAGAGCCTCGTAGAGAGGTCTGTGAAAACAATCAGAAAAACAACGGCAGAAAATCTAATGAGGTTTGCACTGCTCCACTTTCGCTGTAAATTTACAGACCCTGGCTATGTTTCAGAGAGATCTTAAAATGAAAATAATGGCCTGAGCTCCCATTGTAAATATTTTCCTTCTCTGTTGTGATGAGTTTTTGCCCTTTTCACCCAGCTCTTGTTTTTTTTTTTTTTTTTTTTTAAAGGGCTGGATTATTGAATTATTGAAATGCTTTTTTATAAATAGTAACAGCACAGTTTATGACTGCTTTGGGTGCCTAACATACCTGGGGGCCCTGAGAAAGTGGAGCAATCATGTAACCACATTAACTGGCCTGTTAAACGCTGAACTTTTACCAAGATATTCCTGCTTAGCTGCCAGGCTCAGGGGACACTGTGTTTTTATAAAGCCGGGGTCAAGGACCTCGCCTTTGTGACTGAGCCACTGTTCTCTGACGTTTTGTGAATGGAAAAATGCATGACAGAACCAATGTGCCTGCATCCAGGAAAGTGCAATAAAAGGCACTTGAAGGTAAAATAAACTGGCCCCATTGCTGACCCCAATGCTCCCCTTAGGAGTTAAATCCCCACTAGTCCTATAACATTATTAATCATTTTATTTTGGTAACAGTCATCAAATGATCTCAGCGATGTTAAAAGGTGACATAATAACATAGTTGCTGACTGAACGCCTCGCTTTTTTCCCACGCATAAGTCCATAGCTCATGCTTTTTTTTCTTTGTCTCTATACAGTAAACTATTAGAAAATCTGTTTTGAATTTCTGTACGTGAGAGCACAAACTTGAAGTCTTGATAGAATAATTTAAGATTAATGCAATTATCAATACCTCCCACTCCCAAGACCCAACAGTATTTTTTCACACTTATATCGCACTACTGATTAACCACCGTAAATAAACTAATCATGTTGCTGGGTGGAAGACAGTATGCATATACAATCACTACCCCAGTCACTGATGGTGAGACTTGGCAGATGCTCTGGAGGAATGAATGAAATTAAGAGAAACTGATCTCAATAGGAGATGGCTAGTTTCTTTAGGATTTTATAGAAACTGTACAATGCATTTGCTGATTTTGACTTGAGCCATGCAGAAACCACCATGGTTCATTAAGCTAAGTGATGGTTCAGACAGGGAACTCACTTTAACCTGAGATCAAATCACGTAAACATCAAACATATTTTAGGCGCTTCCAATGCCAGAACAAATCTCAAAGTCAAATAGCTGGTAACTTAATTGTCCTTCAATAAACAATATGTCCAATGATCATCAAGGAAAGGATTTATATCTTACCTCAATCCAATACGTCCCTTCTGTGTTCCAGAGTTTGCCTCCTCCTCCCCAGCCTCCATCTGCTTTTTGGCAGCTATCCTTCCCTACAGAGCCTCTTGTCCTATCTGCGAGCTAATTTATGGGCAAGGGTACCTCCAAAGGTGAGGCCAAAGGCCAAATAATTTAGTATAAAATATATATAATGCAGTAGTGTTGTCTAGTCTATGTTTTAATACATAATCTATCGCATGAGTTTCCTGACTGAATTCCAGTTCATATTTTTGATTGAAACCTGCCTGCAAGGGTATCATCTTTAAATAAGAGACTAGGCCTGTGGCGTATATTGCAAGTGACTGATGGGGGTGAGTGGTTATTTAGTCAGACTCAAATGGGATAAATCACGTCTAGCAAAAAAAAAAAACATACTGTGCTGTAATACCAGATGTTTCTTAAAATCGACCAAACCCTCTCACTTAAACACAGCTTTCTTTTTTACTCCTAACCTTTTCCGTCCCAGCAGTTGTAAATTTTTTTTATTCCAGCTACCATGTAAAACTCCTGCCCTCCTCTTCATAAGAATGACCAGAGTTAAGCAGATCAATCTAGTGGTCTACTATTCAAGTTCCTAGGTGCGTCAAAACAATCTACATTCTTCCAACAGTTATATCAAACATCAGGATTTCATGTTAATTGTAAATGTTATATGTTATATACTTTAATACATAAAGACCGTTCCCGAATTAACTATCATCTATATTTAATGTTTTTTTTTTTAACGTGTACTTCAGAAGACTATGGCTACCAATGGGGGCTATAATGTCCAACACACTTCTGCATAAAATATGTAGAAAGGTGATTAAAAATTCATGGATACCGAGTAAACACAACATTTGTCAAATTATAGAAAACCACACTCACAGAAATGTATACAAAATCATAACCATCACAAAGACTTATATAAACTCATAAGTAAAGAAAATTGAGCAAAAAATAAAAGGTCATTCACTTGTTCTCAGTAAATTAGCTGTGTGATTTGGAATACCTTTTCTGCATTATGCATTATTTTGTCTGCAGCGTGAAACATGTTTTACAAAACTTTACCAGGAGGCTACTGTAACATGCCTCACAGGGTCATTTATTATTCCGGTCACATAATATAATGTGATGTTTAGCTTTGGAAAGCCAATTTGTTTTCATATTTCCTGACAGTGTAGAGCAAATTGCACAGGCACAATTTATTATGAAGGAGCAGCGTGTTGAATTGGGATTTTCTATGTCTGCAGAAAGAGAGAAAGAGCTGAATTCATGCATGAATACATGAGGGAGTGTGTACAAGAGAGAGCAGTTGCTGTTTGGCACAGCTATTTTTAGGTGAACCCATACTTTGTCACATTATACTTGTTCTTCACGATGAGGACCACCCATTCCCATTAAGGTAATGGCTAGGGCTGTTTCTATAAGCAGTATACAAGTAATTATTCAGGGGAGACTCGACGACTTCAAGACAACAGGAATTTGTCTTGACTGTAATGCTCTGTACATTTAACAAATTGCGGCCTTCATTTTTAAAGTTTGAATGTGTTGCTTGCCAGCCCAATTTGATTCCCTTGGGATGCTCTTGAGTTTATAAGTGTCCAGCGTCTTGAGTTAAGGTTTAAAATGGTTGTTGCCTGTCACAGACAATGAGTGTTACGTATTATAAATGCATTTCACATCAGAGCGCCTTAATGACCTGTATAGCTGAACCCTTTTTTTATGACAAATATGTAAAATACTGAAAATTTTGCCGACGTTGCACAGTGACTTATAATGAACTCTCTACGTGTATACTGTGATAAGGATGCTGACATGTTTTACCTAGCATTGTTGTAATAACATTGCAACATGAACAGGTGCATGGTTGCATTTGGGAAAAGCTTTGTTTAAATGAGGGACTATCTAATGAACCTGTCTGTTAGCTGTGCAACTGGAGCCTGGCTACTTTAGCACAGAAATCAGATAGCATCTTCGGCTCAGGACCCAGAGATTGGGGTTCAATTCTAAGTCACTATCTAGGGATCACCAAAGACTAAACAAATAGCACTGTGCTGAACACAGGTGCAAGGTATAGTGTTATCAGAGAGATGTTTTCAACCCAGGAACAAAGAATCAATAAACTCATGTATATTTGAGTTTGTGTCTGGAACAACATTATAACTCATGGCAATAAATTGGTAAAGTTTAGATATTTTTCAAAAAGTTCAGCTTCACACACATACAGTTAGGTAGAATATACAAGACAGGCACTCGGTGCGGTGATGGTCAACGATTGACCATCAACGCACCGAGCTATCTCCCAGAGAATTAGATAACTGATCATTATCTGATTTGTGATTAAAGCTAGGAGGTACATCTGTTGTGTCTAATGATAAATGTTTATGCTATAGATGTGTAACTTTTGCATAATGGAATAAATAAATGGAAACTTATTAGCATAGTCATTGGTATTGTGTGCGCTCATTTGCAGACATCAAATTAAATTACTTTCCATATCATGTTAAAGGTTTTTAATGTCCATCCTCCTAAATGTTCCTTAGGGCTTTTCCATAATAATAATCTGCATTGAACACATATCAGTACATGTATAAATGGTAGGGGTCTGCAATGAGAGCACTTTGCAGAAGGATTACTCCTGTTTCCTGAGTCAAAGTACTCTGATACTGTGTAATTACTCTTAAAAATATATTATCATTTTAAACACAATAGGGTGGTATAGCATTCCTTGCAACTGACAAAGTATTAAAATGCAAAGAATTATAATGTGTAACAAGTTCCAATGTAGGATGACTGAGGAGGAACATTTCTTCTCATTTTTCCCCCCCAAAATTTGTTTTTGCAATCGTAACTGATGCTCCATCCTCAACGAGTAAATGACATATTGTTAACACTTTACATGAAGTGTCTCTAATAACTGTGTTTTTACATAGTAGCTGCACAGTAAACACATGTGTACTTACACATAATTGCAATGTTATTATGCATAGTTACAATGTATATAACATGTCAATCTTTTTGTATGATATATGTAAGTACTCAATTGTGTAAGAAAAGACTTATGGTTAGGGGTTAGAGTTATAGTTAGGGTTCGGTTTAGAGCTGTGTTTAGGGATAGAGATAGGGATAGGGTTAGGGTGATACCATGCAAAACAATGTACACATTAAGTACATTGTAACTATGCATAATAACATAGTTATTATTTGTAAGTACACATTTACTAAGTACCTACTATGTAAATACACAATAATTAATGTAAAATGAATGTAAAATTTTAGCAAAATATTTAGCAACGGTCCATTTTCGGTTATCCAGATTGAACTTAGTTTAGTATGTTTTGGGATTCAGGCTTCTTCTCCATGCACACTGGATATTTAGCCTTTTGTGGATTATTAAATGTTTTATTTTTTTTTTTGCATAGCCTCTTAAAGCTTTGTCTCATATTCTGTTGGAGTTTAGGAGATTAGATTCAGTTCAACAGGGATTTCCAGGAGACACCAAAGGGTTAAAACTCACTTTACAAAAACGGAAGCTGTTTAATAAAAAAAAAAAAAAAGAATGAAGATTGAAAGCAGAAAAATAAGAATTACCACCCACTTCAACACACACAAACTCCCCTTGCCTCACAGTAGCACTAAACTCACACCACAGGCCTTTGGTCTCTTGACCAGAGGATAAATAAACATGCACTGATACCAACTAGGGACTTATACACCAGCGAAAAAATAGGCAGGACATTTTATTACAGAAGCAATTAAACAGAAGTTGGGGAAGGGGGTGAGGTGAAAAAGTCAATGCATTCCCCCTGAGACTCATATAACCCTTAATGGCCTACCTACAGTTGCTGTTTCCCACTGCTTTCCACAAAGAGAACCATGTTGTTGGAACGGTTCATAGAGGATTAACATATTTTACACAGCTGAGATCACTGCCACAGTTGTAAAGGTATTCTAAATAAACTGATCCAATGCATCCTGCTTAACTGTGAGCTGGAAATTAGGGAGGAAAAGACCAGAAGGCTGGATTCGCGAGTTCTCACACATTTTTATACATAATTTTATAATATACATTATTACATGGATGAATGAAAGAATAATAACAGTATCTTTTGCGATTCAGTGCCTTTTAAACCTGTTTTACTCTGAAAAAAATATTTTAAACATTGTGTGTAAAAAAACCAAAAAAAACAGCGCATGTGAAAATAAATTGGACCTGACGCATCTGACAAGTGCTGAATAAATGACTGCTAAGGGTTAAACCTGATTTAATCTAAAAAAAAAACCTGAACTAGGGATGGGGCTTGACTGGAGATGCAGTACTGATGTTGTTTTGCCATGCAATGCATTTTAAACCTGTTTTACTCTGAAAATAAAATATTTTAAACATTGTGTGTAAAATAAACAACGCCTGTGAAAATAAATTGGACTGATGCGCATGACAAGCTGTTTATTTTACACACACTGTTTAATTTTTTTTTTTCAAAGTAAAACAGGTTTAAAATGCTTTGAATGGCAAAACAACATCAGTACTGCATCTCCAGCCAATACCCACCCCTTGTTCGCTTTATTTTTCACATACCTCTTTATAGAGTGCATACTGATAAATGCTCTCCTGATCACTCGTTTTATCACCAAACTCCTCAATAATGCGATCCAAGTAATTATTTTATTACTATAACATCTCAAAAAGCTTTGCAAATGTCTGTGATATTCTTAAAGAGCTGGATGCGGAAGCAGCTATCTCCTTTGTTTGTGTCCATCTTATCTCTGTGGTGCAGCTAAGTCTATTATTCACACGCCCCCTTTTCTATCGGCTTCATTCTGCTCCTATCGGTCTCCCTCTGCCATTGAATGGTTTTTTCAGCTTTTTCCGGAGAAAAAACGACTAGAGACCTGTGCTTTACGTCTTTTTGATGATGTCAGACAGGGTCCAACATCGGAGTGGAAAGGGAAACTCATAATATCGGACCTGTCCAACATAGGACTGCAAAGGGTTAAATACCGTGATGGCGTTTGAAAATCAGAATCGCAAAAATAAAAAAAAAGTTATAAGCACTTCTACCTAAAACCATCAAAAGTAGTCATTGTAACGGCATGGTACAATACATGCTTTTATTGTCAATTTAACTTGCAATATAAAATAAATATAATGCTATTTTTATATGTATACAAGCCAGTTTGTTATCTCTACCCCGTTGAGTTTAGAGCAGTATGTATTTGAATAAAATTTTACTTTTGAAGTCTAGATATTTGTTATCTAAATCTCTATTGTAATTCTATCAACTCCTTGGAGCACTGCCGTCTGGCTTTCTATGTGAGCATATAGTCTGCTGTCTTATAATATTACTATTACAAGAATTTTTCGAGAAATCTTGATATTTTTGCGTTTTGATTTGAGAGCAACTACAGGTGTATTTGCCTTCGCATCAGAAATTAGGAATGACTTCATTGAAAACAACATAATTTGTTTCAACCTAAACATAAGACATTACACGGAGAAGCAGCTGTTTCCGACAAAAGCATTGTGTCACTGGATACAATACACGTCAAAATAAACCTGTCAAATCTGGGATCAAGTTTTGGCTGGCAGTGGAACCTAGCTGTGCAAAGATGAAACTTGCCCAGCTGGTCAGAGACTGGGTGACAATGTGATACTTAGGCTGATGTAACCGTGCTTAGGAAAAGGAATGAATGTTACCAATGACAATTTTCTTATTTCACTGTAATAAGCAATACAGTTGAAGAAAAAAAAAAACAGCCTGGTTGGAACAGTAAACAAAGCGAAAAGTCAGTTTCCATTATCTGTGCAAAACTTAATACTTTGTGAAAGTAATCACCGGTGTCCAGTTGCTGTATTTTACAATGTACTGGACATGGCAGCCGTCAATTCCTTTGTTTTGCACAATGAATGCACCAGGGAAAATATCATCTTATGATGCTAGCCACAGAGCTTTGGCAGAAACGTTTCGCTCAGAAAACTGAAAAGCGGCAGAGAAACGCAGCTCAACCTAGATACAGTGCGCATCAAGTGACACACGCAACAGAAAACAATGCCAGGGAACTAAATGCAATAAAAATAAAAAACGTCTGATATCTGTGCCCAGTGTGAAAGAGCAGTATGTGGTAAATGCACATGACAAGTTGATAAGCTGTGTAGATTGTACTAATATGGGGGCAATTTCCCTGAATGCGCATTCCCGTTACACAATGTGAACAGAGTTATTTTCTTTTTCATAAATAATTATTTAGATTTTACAATTCTGAATGTAGGCCTAAATATAACCAGTTTACAGCTGGTTACACAATGTTTTCTTTTGAAACGTTTATTTTATTATAGTTTTTCATTTTTTGAAGTTGTGCTATGCAGTAGGCTAATGTGAAAAAAAGCCTTTTATGTTATTTTTGTAAATAATTACTTTGTTTTTACAATTTTGTATGTACATATAGCAGTTTACATCTGTTTACACAATATCCTCTTTTGAAATACTTATTTTATTATAGTTTTTCATTTTTTTACGTCATGCATTATATGCGCAATTTCTAAAAAAAACAACTTTTATGTTATTTTTGTAAATAATTACTTTGTGTTTACAATGTTGTATATACATATAGCAGTTTATACCTGTTTATACCATATTTTCTCTTGAAATTTTTATTTTATTACAGTTTTTCATTTTAGTTTCTTTTATTATAGTTTTGCATTATATGCACAAATTAAAAAAAATAAAGCCTTATGTTTATTTCTTCATTTAAATATGGTGTTTCTGCTATGCAAATATTAGCTGTGATGTTCATAAATAAAGCTTTTGAGTTGTATCTGATAGTTTGTGTTTCATTTTCATATCAAAGCTGTTTAAAATGTACCCGTCAAAATAACTACTGCCGTCGGTTCTGGGTAGTAGCATAAACTCCTGGCGGTTCTAGTGTTAAGTCATCATCCAAGAAGGAAAGCAATGTGGCAACCGCGGATTGGAGGAAAAACAGCTGCACACGCTAACCAAGAGGGCGTGGCTGAAGGTACAAATAGGGGACGTAGCTAGGTGATCTGTTCCTTTGTTTATGGTTAAGAGTAACACTGAAGGACGAAAGTAAAATAACCGTGAGTGTTTACTGTTTGTTTGTTTTGTCAAGTCTAATTGTACTGTGTGTTATTTATTAGATGGCTAACATGATCCGGAGCTGTCGCTATAGGCAGGTACAAATACTGGACAACACTTCACCACTGTGCACTAGTAAAATGCATTTCACCATGAGCACTACAGCACTCACTCTGGACTTGTGACCATGTCTGTGTTCTGTGTGTGTTTATATACTGTGTTTATTATTTCGGGACTGAATCCTGTGTTATTTACATGTAACTGCATTATGGCATACATGGCAAACATTGGTTTGACCCACAGTCCATACCTGCCAACAGTCCCCTATGTGGTCGGGACAGTCACGGTTTCTTGGCAAATGTCTTGCGTATCAATGCATAGGAAGAATCTCCCTTTGTTTACTAATAGGAAAAAAAAGCATTTATTTTGCACAGTAGAGTTAGTGAAAACCACACGCTGGGCTCTTCTTGTGGCTAAAACATCTGCTGATCACTAACTTATACAAAGGTAAGAGTGCTTCATTATGTCTATTTTTACTGTCATGATGATCGTGTCGTGTTGAGTTCGGGGATACATCGTTTATATGATGAGTGTTTTTTGCATATGCCCCCCCCACCCCCCACCCCCCCCCCCTCCAAAAGACGAGCGTTCTCGGACGAGCGTCCCGCTGAACTGTTTCCAAATGTTGGCAGTCCTCCATTATTATTCACTGTTGTAATCAGACTTTGGATTATAATTAAATTACCATTTCAAACAGACTTTGCCCACCTATGTGATTTAGCAACCGTGTTTTTGTGCCCACTCGGCAAGTTACCATCAGCACTAGTCATGGTCAACTATAAATACCAGTGAAACTACCAGGGAAGCAGGCAAAGAAAAGGGAGAAAAAAAGAGAAATAAAAACAAATATGGAGTATGGACTGGATTAATGTGCTACTTTATAAAGTGATTTTGTAACAATTATAAGTTAATAAGGGCATCTGCTGAATAAGGGCATCTGCTAATAAATAAATAAATAAATAAATAAATAACAATAATAATAATGATTTCTACATGGCCAGACAAAGAGTGAAGGAGGAGACATCCCCAAATATTTAAAAGTCATCTGTCTTTTCTGAGCCAGTCTGACACACAATGTATTCAGCAATTTCACCTCAACAGACAAACAATCATTGACATGTGCCAACTGCTTCAGGCTGACCTGGAAGGAGACATACAGAGAACACACTGTTTTCCTGTAGCATTAAGGTACGTGCACCAACACAGAATACACACTTCTATGTAAATCTCAAGAGTACCTATTCTGTCAATGTGCAAGTTATCTGTGATGCAAACAACTACATCTCAAATGTGTATGAAAACTATTGTTGCTCCACTCATGACTTCTTTATCCTCGTTAATTCACAGGTGGCAGCTGTGTTTCAGTGGTATGACAGTCTGAGACGCTGGCTGATAGGGGACAACGGGTACCTACTGAAACTATGGCTATTGACACGGCTGCTCAACCCCATGACCCCTGCCGAAGGTATAATCGTACCTTTAAATATGCTTGTACTGTAATTGAGCAAACATCTTGAATCCATAAAATTTGATTCCGATGTTTGGATGTCTGTGGCGGAAAATTATGGTAAACTCCTCAGAAGGTTAGCAATACAATCCTGCCTTGCTGTGTTATACACTACATAACTGTCCATAATGGATGTTGAACTTACAGAGGAAATATTACAGGTTTTGAGGGAAGCAGACACTAAACTTGGAGGTTGCAGATGCTGCAAGTGCCAGGCAGGCCAGGCAAAGCCACAGGGGTTCACAGGTACGCATGCGGACCAAGCAAAAATTCAGGCTTGATATTATTATATAAGACACAAATGTGTACCAGCAAGAGAAACAGAAAAAAAAAAAATTTATGTAACTTCATTTTGCTTATAGACTACTTTTTTTTAATTTCATAAGTATTTGCTGCTGCCGTTGCCTCCCCTCCCTCCACAAACTGCATATATATATATATATATATATATATATATAGAGAGAGAGAGAGAGAGAGAGAGAGAGAGAGAGAGAGAGAGAGAGAGAGAGAGAGAGAGAGAGAGCCTTGCTTGAGGCGCTTGTGTCTTTGTTCTTTTTTTTTTGGTTTCAAAATTCACTATAACAGACGCACAGGTCCTCTTAAAGGGAATGTTGAATCCTTATTGATTGCAACTTTACTCCCCCCACTGTGCTTGATTGGCTGGGCACATGATTTGCTATTTTATGTGCGTTAGCCCACGCATGAGACCTGACTTCTAAATCACGTTTTTGTGTGCTATTGTAGCGCTTTGCAAGTACAGTCATTTTTGCTTTAGCGATAGCGGCTGCCCAGAGTGGGCATATTCATGCTCGTATACAGTCATTCTATTTAGGCAGGAAAGGGTTAAAAGGAGGACAATCCAGTCAAACTTGGACATACTGTATTGTATGTCCAGACTACTATTCTGTATCTTATAGCATTCAACCAGTGTCCCAGCCCACTGTTGATGTTACTGTGCTTGTTGAAGGATTTTTAGTTTTAGCTTGCTTGGCTCATATTCAATTAAGTCTTCAATGTCCTTACCTCTTTATCACTGAGGTAAAGTCTTAAGATCTCTGTTGCAAACATAACTTCTAATAACGGCAGTTCTCTTATCCAAAAGACACCTCTTCCAGATGCATACAGGTGCATTGCATTTCCAGGATGAGGTTGTGATTATGTGCAATACTCTCTCTCTCTCTCTCTCTCTCTCTCTCTCTCTCTCTCTCTCTCTCTCTCTCTCTCTCTCTCTCTCTCTCTCTCTCTCTCCCCCTTGCTGATTTCCAGAGGAGGCCAAGTGCTGAGCTGAGTGATCTGAGTGTGGAATGGATTAGTCTCAGAGCATTCTCTCTCTCTGCCAGCGATCCGGTCATGAACCTGAAATCCTGGACCTTTAGTAACCGACTGTTGAAAAAAATAAAATAAATTGATGAGTCTTTCAATTTTACATCCGTTCTGCATAGGTGTCAAAGGAAACAGAGCAGATGACTGATATTCATGATCAACATGTAAAGAAGACCTTCTGAGGTTTTAATCAGGATCAGACAGGGCAAAGAAGGGGATCTGGATTGCAGGCAGTCCATTATGTGCAATGCACGATACTTTTATAGGCATACATGGCCATAAATAGACCATCTGAGTCACTCATATTAAATTATTGTGAGGTGTCTCTTTTAGGTGAAATATGCCAGCTCAACAGACAAACTCCAAGTGCTGAACACCTTTACAATGGTATAGCCTGCCCAACTCGGCCAAGCTCGATCTCTTTCTGACCTCAATGGCCTGTCTATACCATGCCAGTGTAGGGTCTAAAAGTTTCTGTCTTTAAGGAGCACATGCTAATTGCATTTCTTTTGTTGTATGCTATGATTTTCTAAGTTAAATTCTATTCTTTGAAAAATAAACAGTTTCACTGCCACATTGTTTAAACAAAATGATTTTACTTCAAGTTCACAAACCATTCAATAAGATATTCCATCTACCATTACATTAAACCCCCGGAGTGCTTTGTTTTTGTTTACAAAAACAAAACAAAACAAAAAACAACTCACATTGCAAAGTTTTAGATCAGATGTCATCAGATGTGACTGTCCTGGACAAAGATATAGTTTGACTCATCTCTTCTTGATTTTTCTCTGTTTAGTGTCACTTTTAGTTCCCAGAACACCTGGAAAGGTGGTAATAACCCAGTCAGACTCAAGCAGAGCTTTGGAATACCCCCTGTCCTGTGTAATAAACAAAGATCTTCTGGCTGCTGAAACAAGCCTATCACTATTGTCATCTGTAGGACTGATCCCCTCCATCTGACCTAATAAATCATCCCATTCTCATAGAGAAGCTTAAGCTCTGGGTGGGTCAGGAGGAATCATTTACAATGGTTCTCATCGGGTTTATTTATCTGCACATGGAATGCAATAATGAATAATAAGGGTTTTAAAAGGTTCAAGGGGTTTAACCATTTGTCTGCCGCAGGGTTTTGTTTTAGGCTCATATAGTCCTTTTCTCTCCAATACAAAATTCTGCTATGCCATATTTCCACTGCAATTTCGCACTTCACCTTACTGTAAAAATGTAATGCTACTTCTGTTACTGTATTTAGTGATGTTATTTTGTGAATTATTATAGAGTTATAGGATGGCAGTGTAGAAATTTGTTGCTGTTTAGATCGCTATAATAATCCCCACTATCTTAGGAGTGTACATCCCTGTGCAACCCAAGATTTTCCTAAGAACATAAGAAAAATTACGAATGAGAGGAAGCCATTCATTTCATCAATATCTGCCCGGTTCCTAGTAGCTGACTGATCTCAAAAAGTCAATTCTAATGGATCCAAATGATTCAGCCTCAACAACATGGCTATGTAACCCACTCAATACCAATCTTTGTATAAAGAAGTGTCTTCTATCCTCTGTTCTAAGTCTACCCAAACTTAATTTGCAAGTACAGTTGCACATAGTAATTATTGGCATGCATTAATACTGTTAGGGCTCATTCTCACATGCATTCTAGAACCGTGGGTTAAGGGGAACTGCCAGTATCCCTTTGACAGATCAAGAGTGGAGATAAACCTAGCCTTTTCCAGTATATTAAGAAGTTCGTAGACCCAAGGCATGGGATAGGCATTGAACTTGGCGTTAGCATTTACCTTACGGAAATCAACTCACTCCTGAAAGACTGAATCACCCCAAGTTTGAGCATCAGTCACATCTCTTTGCTAATGCCACTTCGTCTCTGTTGCACTGTAACACCTGGGGGAGAGAGAATGACATATTAAACAGGGTTAGTTCTACTGGGCAAGTCAGAAAATACTATAATTTAACTCAGTTAACTTATGCAGCTCTCATTGCTGATCAGGAAGTAACTCTAGACCAGGGCTTAAATCATCCTCTACTTCGCCTGGGGCTATAAATAAGGCCTCCCTTGCCTGCCAGGGCTTTAATAAATTTACATGATAAATTTCTCTTTCATTATGGCGATCGGGCTTTCTAATTTCATACTTCACCTTTCCTATAGCCCGAATCACTTCATCTGGCCCCTGCCAAATAGTTTTGATTCTGATGAGGGAAGGAGCAGCATTACCTTGTCTCCTGGTCAAAAGGTTCAAATTCGTGCATTTTTGTTGTAATGCTGCTGTTGCCGGTGCTGCGCCGATTTGAGGTCGTTCTGGGCCAACCGACCGACCAAATCTAGACAATCTCTAAATAGGAGCACATGCTGCGCTACATTTTTGAACAAGCCTTTGTGTTTCTTCCACCCCTCTCTCAGCAGATCGAGGATGGCGTGATCAGTCAGGATTCCCTTGGGGATCCCTACTCTATCCATAATCTGCAATACTTCTTTGGCTATCGCAGCTGCACTAGTTGACCGCAATGTAACTGCTTCCGTGTATCACATTGCATAGTCTACCACCACTAATATATGCATTTACCTGGAATTAGAAGGAGGCAAAGGGCCCACTATGTCCATTGTAATGCGTTCAAAGGGGGTGGAAATAATCAGCAGTGAGCCCAAAGGGGCAGGGCGCACTGGACCCGGCGACTGGCAGTCTGGGCACGTGGCTACATATCTCAACACATCATTATAAAGTCTTACCCAATAAAAGTGAGCCAATATTCATTCCCTTGTTTTGTCAGCTCCGAGGTGCTCCACAAAAGGGATATCATGTGCCAACCTCATCACCTATAGCCAACAAGACGGGGGAAATAATAATTGTGTTACAGGCTATCATGTGCCTGTGGCAAGGTTTATCCTATACAGTAATTGCGCTTTGATAATGAAGTGTGGAAATACTATCGCCCCAGCATTTTCAACATCCTTACCTTCAGTAGACTGGACCTGTCCCCAAGTGTGCACTAGTGAGTGGTCGTTGTGTTGGCCCTGCACTATGTCCACACTTGAGTGCCATTTGTACGGTATATTGAGAGGAGCGTGAGTAACATCTGCCCTAGATGGCCCAGTAACCGAGCCCTCTTGGTCACACTGTGTTCCGACCTCCTTTGACTGGCGTTTGTTACCATTGGAGCATTCTTCTACCAAACCCCAGCCTTGTCTCATTAATGCTCCCTCACATTTTCCATCTCTCTTTGTTTTTCTTGGATGAAAAAGGGGGAAACATCATCAATTATTTCCCTTTCTTTTCTGCCACGCTTACGTGTGTGGTCGAGACTGCCATTAATTTCACCAATTTTTTATAGTTTGGACAGTCTCAGCTCAGAATTACTTGGTGTATTAGCCTTTCCACCACCCCAACTGCTAGGTGACGTTTTATCGGTCCTACCGATAAGACTGCTTTTATGGTGGGATATGTCGTCATGTCTCCATGGTACAGGAGATAGCCACCTGAACTTGTGGCTTCCACGACACACCGCCTAAGAGAGCTGTCCGAATTAAAGTCTGCTCACACTCGGTGTCCATTAATGCATTGGTTTTCACATTCCCTAAAACCACATTAACAATACAAGGCCCCTACCGATCATTTTCCCTTCACTTACCGGCTTCTGATGCCCAATTTCACGTCATACTCCATGTCAATGAGAAACAATACAGCGGTGTGTATTGCTTATCTCTAATCCATGGGTTTGCCCCAAAATAATAATAGTCCAGTTTTATTTCACCCACACGTAACACATACACAAACAAAAACACCAGTCCACAGTGCATGCTCTAGTGTTCATAGTGAAAATACAGTTTAGTGGTGATACAAAGTGCAGTGATGTCTTGACAGCTCCTGGATTGTGTTTAACCAATTAAATAATAACAAAGAAGTGTAATATAGCAATGATAATAAACAAAACAAACACTTACAATATCCCAACACAGTTTCTTCTTTCAGTTACATTACTTAACCATTTACAAAGGAACAGATCAAATCACTATGTCCCCTTAAATACCGTCAACCATCACCCCTTGATTAACAAGCACATCCGCTCCTCCAATCTGCAGATACAGTGGCGTGTATCATTTCAGTTTGTAAAATCCCACGGGTTTGATCTGCAACCAAAAGTCCAGTTTTTATTACCCACACAAAACACAGACACAGTTCCTATGGTGCATGAATTAAGTACTTGTGATGCAAAGACAGTTCTCCATGAAAAATGAAGTGCTAGTGTCTGGGTTTGATGTTGGTTTATGGCTGCAGCTCTGGATCCTGTTCGTATTCTTGAATAGACAACACAAACAGACAGTGTTACAAGACAGACTAACAAAACAGTCACATTTCTTTATAGATGCAGGGTCTCCTTTTAGGTTTTATGCTAGCCATTTACAAAGAAACAGATTACTTTGCTATGCCCCTATTTTATACCCCTTGGTTAACGAGCGCATCCACTTCTCCAATTCACGGATGCAATGCAGTTTCCCATTAAGTTCACTGAGTTAGGGTACCGTAGCTCCGTCCCTTTTCTAGCTGGCCGACTTCCACCTGCCCAAGGGAATAAAGTGTCATGCCTTTTAGTCCAGGGTACTCTGCTCCCTTTATCTAGCACACTCTCAGGTTGGGAGGGCAATCTAACACCATCGTCATTCGATCTCTATCAAAATAACACATGCGACTTGGAAAACTGGCTTACCTTCCTATGCTTCACCATGCATTCACTTTGTTAAATACCTTGTATATGCTTTAATGTATTACTTTGGGGATATGCACAAAGCTAAATCCCTCACCATACTGATGTGTGGGATGTGCCAAAGCTTCAGGTGGATGAGTTTGAGAGAGTTCTCTCTTAATGGATAGCACTGTGTGAGCCAATCACAGAAACCAAACTGGAACCATGAAGTTCCAAACAAAATGACTATGGAATATTGTATAATGCATTAAAACATTTACAAATAAGCTCAATAAGCCAACTACAGATAACCTATGTCTGTTTATCTCTATCTATAATGTGTTGCTATAATATCACTCTTTTTTGTTAACTCTCTCTCCAGCATACACAGACCTTCCACAAGAATTGTGAAATAGCAAGTGATATATATTCCCTACCTGCAAATAGAGTGCAAAATTAAACAACTAATGAAATAGAATATTAAAGCAGAGTATGCATGTAAACATCGAATGCTGTAAGATCTAAGTCAAGAGAAAGAAGCAGGCGTTACACATTTTGGATAACAAAATAATTTAGGATTGATATAACGCTGCAATATTTTACTGTGGTCTATTGCTACATTCTGGCAACACACTGCAACAAAAATCCAAGCTGCAATTAAAGAGTAACACAAACGGTCTGTTGTTTGATTTCTTCTAAGTTGGCTGACTTGTTTGGATGGATAAAATGCAGTACTGAGTGCTGGCCTCCGGTGCTCTGATTCCTCACCAGTGTCAAACTCCACATCAGCAGCTCATAGCTATGGGAAGGAAGGAACGTTCTTGTGGTTCTCCAGAGACCCATCTAGCCCATGCAGCCATGACCTTGTGGCATTTGGTTATTAAACTGTGGTTAATTTTCAAGTCTTTTCCATCCGCATTTCTTGATTTAGTTATAAGTTGTTTTTCTAAGTAAGCGAGGGGTCCAGTTCAATAGCTTTTTAGCTTGAAAAGCGGTTTCAGTAAAATATAACTGCATTAAATAAACACAACCTTTTTATCCATTATGTGTTTACTTTATGAATTTATGTTTTTCTGTAAAAAGCTTTTTCCCAAAAGTTCATTGGATTAGGACCAAGGTTAAAACAGTTAGCACTGTTCTGATTCAATTTCTCACATTGGAAAATGGGGTAGAAGTAAAGTTTTCACTTAAACGTTACTTAAACTTGTTTCTGAAGTTAGCACAATGTTGGCACCTGTATTATTTCATAAATTGTTGTTGAGTGCGTCTAGAATTTTAACACTGGTTCCTCTTTTTCTAAATTTTGGGGGGGGGGGGGGGGGGGGGGGGGGGGGGGGGGGGGGGGGGGGGGGGGGGGGGGGGGGGGGGGGGGGGGGGGGGGGGGGGGGGGGGGGGGGGGGTCGGAACAACACCTTAAAACATGGAAAGAACAGTTATTTATTAAAGCTTGGACTAGACAACACTACTGCATTCTACATACTTTACACTACATTATTTGGCCTTTCCAGGTACGCTGATCATAAATTAGCTTGCAGGTAAGTGGAGAGGCTGACTGTAGGGAAACCATGGGCAGAGGGGCAGGATAGCTGCCTTCCCCATTAGACAAAGCTAAAAAGCAAGTGGAGGCTGGAGAGAAGGAGGCAAATTGTATCATACAGCAGGGATATAATTGATTGAAGATATAAATCATTTCCTCACCGATCATTGAATGTATTGTTTATTGAAGGAACAATAAGGTTAAAATAAGTTCCCTACCAGAGCCAACGATTTGCTTAATGGGACAGAAAGCAGCACGTTTTTTTTTTTAAGAAACTACTTTTAAGGTACATTACAGTGCTTCACGTTATATAATGGTAATGAGTAATACCTCAAATATCTGTCTACTTGTTTAGAGATCAGTGCCAGACTACTGCATACAGTTTTTATAGTGACTAACCAAATCAGTCAGCTACCATAGAGAGTTACAACTTACAAAAAAAAAATTGAATCACAAATTGAACATAACAACGTTTACAAATGAGAGGAGGCCATTTGGCCCATCTTGCTCGTTTGGTTATTAGTAGCTTATTGATCCCAGAATCTCATCAAGCAGCTTCTTGAAGGACCCCAGGGTGTCAGCTGCAACAACATTGCTGGGGAGCTGGTTCCAGACTCCCACAAGAATTTAAGCAGTGCAGCATTTTCTTTCCAGTGGGATTCTTCTTGAATTACAAACCAAGACCAGAGGACACAGTGGAGATAGAATTAGTACAGTGGGTGGGAGACACTTCTTTTCACAGGGAGTCGCGAGGGTATGGGTTGCTGATGTTGATTTGTTTCAAATAAAAAAATTGAACAAGAATATTCTTTGCAAAAGAGTTTAGGCATTAAAGAAGCCATATTTAGAAAAAGGAAAGCTGTGAATATAACATTTATGAATGAGATGAGGCCATTTGCTCCATCTATGCTTGTCTGGTTGTTTGTAACTGATTGATCTCAAAACTTTGTCAAGTTGAGTTCTACTGGATTCTATTTCACACCGTCGCCACTCTTTGTTTTAAAGACTTCAATCATGTCCACATGTCACTGATGGCTGGGTGGGTGACATCACCAGACCAGAAAATAGACACACACAAGTACTGTGAGGTGGGTTGTGAGTGTGTTCGTTTTTATTTTATAAAACAAAAAGGCTTGTTGGCCAAAACAAATAATATACACATAAAACAAAACATGTACTGTGGTGCTGGTTCTGATCCAGTATGCCTAGCAATTGTCCTTTAGCTCCCTTCCTTTTCTCCCTCTCCCCTTCCCAGAGCAGCTATTTATGTTGATGTGGCTGTCCTCAAATAAAATAAATAAGACAAATATCATCCGGAATGTAACCAACTGGATAGCAATTGCTTTACCTTACTTTGTGACTGATCTCTCTCTGTCACTCTCTTGTTCTTCATAACAACCCCCCAACTGAGCGACCAGCTGACGTTTCTGTCCTCAAATTGGCAAAAAATTAGCCAATTTGATTTATTGGCTATTAATAACTCATGAATATTGCTGGCAGAGAAGGTTTTTAACTTTGCTTCATAATTTCCACATCATGCTAATGAATATGTACTAGCCTTGATCATAGTTTTTTCAATAGCAATTTTTATAATTTTATAGATCTGGCAGTTTTCAAATCTGTCGCAACCTGTTTTTGTCGCTTCAGATGTGTATGGTCATGTTGCTGTGAAAGTATCTTGCCACATTGTGTATGTTTTAAAAACTTTTTTTTTTCTTTTATTTTCTTCTTAAATATGCTTCATAGTACTTTTAAATCTAAACTCAAGTTACTTCGATAGATTGCATTCTGCTGCCCATGAAGACGAGAAGTTTTGTGAAAAAGTTTTCTATCTGTACTGCATTTGCAGTGTTCGTCATTTTCGTTTTTTATCTTAACACATTATTTACATATATTTACTTTATTTTACATATATTAAAATAGGGATAAAATTGGTAAAAATGATTTTTTAATTGAAACATCAGTAAAATCTCAGTATACATACTTTACATGTGAAATATAATATGTAGCAGTTTTGGTTTCTGATTAAGTTTAATGTCCCTGGTATCTATGATGAAGCAGAATCTGTGCAAATCAAGGTCACATTTTTTCCCCAAGTTTCTTTGCACATGTTTGAGCAATTGTTGTGCTGACAGAGCTAGTATCTGCAGAAGGCATACATGTGACATCAGCACAAAACAAGCCAGGTTCACACTGGACATTTCCATCAATCAAAGTTTTACAAATACCAACTAAAGCATCATCATTTTCTGTCAAATATTTACAATTAAGATTGATGCCGTTAGGCAGTGTTTAGTTGATGGGCAGTACTGTCGCACAAAATCACCAATACATACCCCTCTGCAATAAACAGTGGCTGTCTAGCAAAGCACAGAGCTCTGACAAACTCATTAACACAGTCATAATAATAATAATAATCTTTATGTCTACACATTATAAGACCTGCATTTTTGCCGGTCTCAAACAACACGTAATAATACACATGGCTATGTCTGCCTGCATAAAAATATAATATAATTAAATAATAATATAATAATAATATAAAATAATAATAAATAAAAACATATATAAATAAATAGCAAGGGGTGGGCACTTTGCCACACAGAGTCAAAATATACAGCATTTTAATCCAAATATTGTGAATTTCCTAAAAAATAGTATTGGAAAATACTGAATAGTAGAAAAATCAGGTATAAATCATTAAAAATACTATGCATATGTGTGAACAGGATGGCTTTGGTGGATAACGTCAGACCAGGAAATGAATACAAACAAACAATGTACCAGCAGGTTGAATGAGTTGCTGGCTGTGCTCAGTGTTTATTTACAAAATAATAAACAAACTTTCAAATAACAAAAGAAAACAGCATGATGGCCAAAATTAACAAAATCAAACAAACAAATGACATGAGCACCTTCAATATGGTTCAAAGTAAGTGGCATTTGTTTTGTTCCTTTGTAGTTTACATGCAACACATCTCTTTCCAACTCAGTCTGACACACTCTACCTGTGTAGCCAAACTGTAGGTCTTTTATATTATGACTAGGGTTAACTATTTATGAATTATCTTATTACCCCTCGGCCATAGTCTGCACAAGTTTAAATATTTGTGTGACTGTCAGCCAGTTAAACAATCAGTAACTGACAGTCACGCATTCACACAAGGTATTTAAAATCACAACACTATAATAAAACAATAACAAATAATGGCAGATGAAACCTCGCTTGACTTACCAAATAATAAATCAAAACACTGGCTTTTTGCCGTCATATAAAATACATAACAAATAATTCGGATACCAAATAATGCAAAATATGCACAGGGATGGGGAGTAGCCCATCACAATATGTTATAAAGACAATGGAATACAAAGTGGAGGGCTATGACAGGTTTCGCTTTTACATTTGTATAATCTTCTCAGGAGTTCAGTAAAAGTGCATTTATAATTCCATGAGCCCAACAGCACTTTGTGGAGTCACTGCACGAGCATTGCACACTAGAGGGCTATACAATGAGTGATGGCGTCTTGTGATGGCTCTCTAGGCCCCAGCAGAATCAAAGACTGGCACAGCTAGGTGCTCCTGCTGCCAGAGGTGATGTTTAGAACTGGACCTTTAATTCAGCCACCCTGCACAGAGACAGAAGCCGCAGGCCTAGCCACAGGCTAAACAGCAGCCCTAGAAATCTTCTACACCGGCCTAGGACCCCTACTCAGGGAGCCATCTGGACAATTGACATCAGTGCACCAAAAACATCTCGGCGCTTACTACCATTCAGACCAGCTACAATAGAAGCTACCGGCTACTACTGTAGTTCAAGCACTGTCCTCATCCCATTCGAGGCTTGACTTCAACATCAGTCACTGACCCACTGCTGTGGTGTCTCAGAAGGTATCAGCTCTGCAGTAAAAACAGGCTATCACATGATAGACCCCTTTCAGTTGGAGGAAGGGTTCTACTCCAGGTACTTCTTAGAGCCCAAGAGGTATGGTGGCCTCAGACCGATCTTCAACCTCAGACAGGTCGACCTGTATCTAAGCCGAAGAAGGTTCAAAATGCTGATGATGCATCAGCTGTTGCAATCAATCAGGCGAGGCAACTGGTTCACCACGGTGGATCTCAAAGACTCCTATTTCCTCATCCCCATAAAAGCAGTGCACAGGAAGTACCTGCAGTTCATCATTCAGGGAACAGTCTACGTGTTCCGTGTTCCTGTCCTGGCCCCATTTAGACTCAACAGGTTGCTCAAGGTAGTGACACTCCAGAAATTTCTGGGCTTGATGGCAGCAGCTTCCCAGACCCTTCCATTCAGTCTCCTGGGCATGCACCCTCTGCAGGACTGGTTCAACAGCAGGGTTTTCCAGCCCGCATTGAACCACAACCACCTATTGACTATTGACAGTGTTCCATCACTGTCTAAAGGCACTCTTTGGTGTAACACTCGGCAGTGTCACCAGAAGGGAGATCATCACCACGGACACATTCAGCCTGAGTTGTGTGAATGGCAGGGGGGCTCAAGGTATGTGGAACTCCCCTTGGCAGGGTGCCCGCATCAATGTTTTGGAGCTGCAGGCAGTTTACCTGGCATTGCAGAATTTTTTTGCAGGAGGTTCAAGGGAGACATGTGCTTGTCGGTACAGACAGCACAACAGTGGTGGCTTACATCAACCACCAGGGCAGCCTCGGGTCATCCAGTCTCCATTATGTGGCCTGCAAGCTTTTGCCCTGAGCACACAAGAACCTCCTGTCACTCGGGCAGTACATATGCCTGGGGTGACAAACTGGGTGGTGGACCTCTTCTCAAGGAGAGTCCCCAGTGCTTCAGAGTGGACACTTCACCTGAGAGATGTTTGGGAGAGCAGAGATCGATCTATTTGCCTCCAATGAATCAACCCACTGTTCCCATAATAGGCGTGGACCCACTGGCAATAGATGCCTTGGCACACCAGTGGCCAAGGCAACTGTTATATGCCTTTGCACTGCTCGCCCTGCTCCCGCTGTGTCTGGAGAAAATCAGGCAGGACCAGCCGAGGAGACTCTGGTTTTCAACCCTGATGCAGCCCCTGAGCGGACAGCCTTGGAGACTGCACAAGCACTGCGATCTGACCTTATGGCATCCCGACCCATCGAGCCTGCAGCTCTCGGTCTAACCCCTGAATGGCTACATTTAAGCCATCTGGGGCTTTCTAATAGGATTATTGACACCCTGCAGAACACCAGAGAACTGTCCATGTGTTCCCAGTGCAGGACCTTTTTGATGAGGGGAAATCACCCTCAATGTTGGAGGTCTATCTAGGAGCTATTTCAGCTTGACATGTCAAACTTGACTATCTCCCCTGAAGCTCACATCCTGGATGGGGTCATTTTTGAAAGGGGCTCGGCGGCATCCACCGTCTATGAAGAACATTATTCATCACTGGAGGTTAACCCTTTGAGTAGTATGAACAGATTTAAATTCAAACACATACAATTCTTCCACTGAATTGTTTGTCAGCGAGTGTGTCAGTGAAGACATAAGCAAAGAATATTTCTGTCTCTCTCTCCTCTCTCTCTCTCTCTCTCTCTCTCTCTCTCTCTCGCTCTCATTCTAGTTCAGCCTTTTTATTGTTAGGACGTGTTGTTGTGGTTGTTCCACCCCGATTGCATCACAGGCTATACAAGCAGCTTTGATGTATCTTATTCAAAATGTGCTTATTTAGGAGTTAAATACCCATATGTTAATGGTTACATTTCTATTTCAGGGAACCAGGGTTATGATAATATCCTAACGTAACAATGTTTTATTAAAAAACAATCACTTCATAAAAGAACCTATTGATAGCATATCCATGCTGTGTCTGCATGATTTCCCAGTTGAGATAAGCATACCCATGCGCTGGTATTCCTACCTTTACAAGCAACCTGTAAACACTATGTTTCTATTGAGGCATGTGCTCATGTAATATTCCTAGGATTCCAGCTCCAAGTATTAAAATGTATTATTTAAAACTCAGTGAATGAAAGATCCCACTTTCCCAGAGATCTTGCTCTTGCATCAGACACCTGCCTGTGGTTATCCCAGGTTTACTAAGAAAAAAAAGTGGTTGATTCTCTGATACTGCAAAATTCTCTAATACAATCTTGCTGTGGCTTATCCTGGTGGGTATTGGGTCAATCGGTTTTTGTTAGTTTTATACCAAATTAACATTTGCCTTTGAGCTTAAATCGTACTGTGGGCCCAATAGTGCATACTTATCACTAACTCGTATTATTTTGTAACCTTCCAAAGTTGAAGCACTGCGGTGGGAGCATTGACAGATTAGGTCTAAACTATCTCCTTGGCAAAGCCTCACTGTAATGACCATGTTATTGTGGTTCAAACCACTTAGCAACCTTCAGCCTCTGCCAGGAATGATGGCGCTGTGCAGGAATGCATGTCGGACAGACTCAGTCTCTAAAAACGGTATGAAAAGGAAAAAGAACATGCCGCACTAAGATTCCACTAGAGAGCTATGTTCTGTGTCTGTAATTATGGGAAAATAAACAGCAATTAAAGGAGCCACATCAATCAGCAAAGCCAGCGTTCCTAAATGTTTTTTTTTTGGGGGGGGGGGGGTTATCCTTTAAACGTTTAAAGGCATTTGTACCCCAACATACAGTTATTTAGTGGACTAAAAGCAATAAGAAACACAAGTTTAAAAGGCATCAAACATTTATAGCAATGCTATCGACTGGTCAGGTTAAAGGAATGATTCTTCTAATATTTCTGTATATTTGTACTTGCTTCTATACCATACTCATCCCAACCCTCTACTCTCTGCTGGTGTGAATTTAAGATACATGCATTGCTCAACAAGGAGACATGGAGGCTGGTATAGTTGTGAGATTCCACAATATCATTTCTTTCCAATCCTGTCTAGTTACATGACACTAATCCTTCAGATAAGATGTAAAACCGTGGTCTTATTGTAGTGACTCTGCAGCAGTTGTTGATATATATATATATATATATATATATATATATATATATATATATATATATATATATATATATATATATATATATATATATATAGTAAACAAGCCTTGCGGCTTAGGTTCACAGCCCCTTTAAAAATTGACCCAGACACAATATTTGAAGTATTTTAATAGCACTTCCATGCTGCTTTATTATTTACAGAAATGAAAAACCTAATAAACAAAACCAAAACAAAAGCCTAACTCTACTTCTGAGTGCTAACTAAAACTTTGATGCAGGTTCCTGACTAACGTACAGTACAGCTAAGCTGTTTACTTGCCAAACGAAACAACCCACAGTACCTTGTCACTTCCCACCAAACCCGATCAGTAATTTTTTGGGTCATTCCTCAAAGGAGTGTGGCACAGTGGCCCTTCATTTTCTATTTACAATTAGTCAGATACTTTCAAATGGGGATATACATATAAACACACTGCTCTAGGACAGACTCCACATTTAATTATCAACTCATACAGATGTAGTCATAATGTACCAAATTTGTTTAAAAATCTTAAAAGGAGTTTTCTAGTTGACCCTTGCTGATACTTTTAGCGCAGCACATAAACCAGGACCAGATGACACAGTTGGACATTATAATAAGTGGAGGCAGACTTAGGCCAAAGAAACACTTCTTTACACTGATGTGGGTATGAAATGGATTGTCTGTGACGTTCGACCAGGATGACATTCTATATACCATAATGGCATCTCTGAAATGTATGTATGTACAGGTGTAGTCAAACGTTTACATTTTTGGAGTTTTACAAAAAAAAATAAAAAATGCTGAAATAAATAACTGTAGATATCTATTTTTTGCAACTTTTTTCCTCATCCACAAAAGCAACTTTTGCTAAGATTTTTTCATAAAATTCTTTGTTTTCAACAAATTATCCATTTGGGTATGTAAACTGTTAACTACAACTGTGTATACAGCATGTATGTATGTATGTATGTATGTATGTATGTATGTATGTATGTATGTATGTATGTATGTATGTTGTGACAAACTGGGATTAGTTTGCTACTTGCAGGAATCCCTTAACCCCATGTTTTAGTACAGGATATAATTCGCTCAGTTGAGTATTTTTAAACAGGTTGGTACCTGTGAGTTTATTATGTACAATACAGAAAATAAAATAACCAAACAAAAGCCTAACTCCAACCTGGAGCTCTAACTAAACTTTTCATCAGTTCCTATCTAACAGTAGACAGCTACGCTAACTAAACATTAATTCTAAATATTACAGTACAGTATTAAGGTCCCCACAGGGTTCCCCCCCCCCACAGGGTTTCCCCCCCACAGGGTTTCCCGCCCACAGGGTTCCCCCCACAGGCCTTAGCCTTAACATAGCCCAACTACCAAACATTTTACCTGGTTTATATACCTGCCTGTCTAATTACCAGGCAGATGTCTCTCACTCAATTATTGCCAGGTGATTTCCATGCTGGTTCAATAAAACAAAGAAACAATTAAACCATTACACCTGTGGCTGTGGAAAACCTCCACAAAACTCACATTTTGACATGTATTTGGCAGGGATAAGAATTAACCCCTGCCAACCACCACCAACACATAATTTATATGTAGGTCTCTGCCCTACCACAGTATGTATATATGTCTTGTTCATTAATTGCAAGCGACAACATGTCCATATACATTTTTATTTTTTATTTTTTTTTTATCAAAACATGACATATGTACAGACCCAATGGCTATAAAGTGTTTAGGAATCTTTTTATGATTTTTTTCTTGTGGCAAATAACTACAGATGTGAATTCCTTGACACAAACCGTCCAACAACAGTGTTTCAGGATCCTTGAAAAACATGTTCGTGTTCGTTTGAAGACTTCTAAAAGACACTCTGGTCAGGAAAGAAGTAGGGTTTAGTGGTCTCAGCTTCGCCCCCCTTGCATTGCGGTCTACCATCACAGAAAACCACCATGCAATTTTGCCTATTTGAAGGTCCTTGCTCAAAATAAGCCTCAAAACTGAAATACAGTTCCAAGACACACACAGGAGATTCATAGCTGAGCCCACCCGTGCTGTATCTGCGCCAGGGGTTGATTAATGGCTTGTGGTACTATTTTCATAAGAAGGAGTTTATCAGCAGGAGGTATTTACTGTCTACCACTTTAAGAAAAAGCTGCCTTATTCAATTATGGCAGTGTCCCATACTCAACGGCAGTCAAGATAACCTGAATTCCGACCATTTGTATCACGGAACGTCTCACCAAGTATCTAAAAGTACCTCCTGCAAGGACCGCAGCAGAAAGTTGCATAATGGTTCCATATAGGCTGTCATGGAGCCACATTTCCTTTAGCCTTGTTCTCCAAATGTTATTCTGCTTAATCAATCCCCTGCTCATCAGAATCAATACAGAAGATGCGCTATACAGTTTCCAAGCCCTGCTACTGTGCAGCTGTTCATCACTCTACTGCACTTGGGTGTTGGCCAGGCAGAGACCCCGTAGGCCATTGAAAACAAGTGTAGAAACAGTTTGAGGTAGCTGTCTTTGAACAGCATAAAGGGGTTTCTGGGTATGTTGATCAGCCTCTGAATTAGAGCAGCTCAAGAGCACTCAGAGGTTTGGTTTCATTGACACGCCCTGCCCCAGGCAGACAGGGAGTGGGGTGCTTGACAGCAGTGGGTTTAATGGTTGCGCATATGCTGCTTGTTTGAAATTGTTGAAAGACTCCTGAAATGTCTTTATTTCCTTTATTTTTATAGTAATCAGACAACAATTACCAGTAATTAACATGTTAGAAGATAGTATCAAGTAATTTAATCTAATTTCATTTGATTACCCTTACCCTAGCCTCAATCTATTCTTGCACAGATATTTATTATAACTATACCTCTATACAGGTATAATCCATTAATTATTTAATTAATAACCTCTGAAATGTGATGAAGACTGGAGTTGTGTACCTCTGCTTTAATCTACAGTAATAATAACTATTAACCATAACAACTGTGTAAAAGAGGGGATTATAGGTACTTTCTTTATTAATGACACTTTTTAATTAAGCCAGGTTAATATTAAGAGTGACTCAAACAGGTATATGGTCCAGCTCCAGAACTCACACAAAGAAAATATGATGTCATATTTATGAATGCAGTAATGTTCTGGCTATAACTACCATGCCATTGTGTTGTACTGTTGTGTTGATATAATGAGCTAAATATGTATTTATAAAATATCAATACAACTAAAGAAAATAAGTACAGTAGAAAAACATGTATGTCAAAACAAAAGTAGATATACCTCTAATTATAATAACATGTCTAACACAAAGCTCTGTGACAATAGTTTTAAACAAACACAAATATGTAAGACAATACTGCTTCTATTGTACATCACTCTAAATGTTAAGCAAAACAAAACAAAAAGACTTCTTTGTTTCAAACGGGCAGGTTTGGTAAGACACCAAAATCAAGACAAGAAAGGACTGAAATCCAAGGATTGGCAATGCATGATATTGGCAGCCTGTGTTCCCAATGAGGTTACCTCTGACTGGGTTTGGACTAAAGTACTGGCTTAGACTAAAGCAGTAAGAATGTTAGGTCTTCAGATCACACACACACGAATTCAAGGGCAGGGGTTAGACCCCCGTCCTAGAGGTCCTTGGCATCAACAAACCATTAGTCAGCCACTCTCTTACTAAGGGTCTTTTCATGGTAGCAGTGAGTGTAATATTGATCTATGAACATGCAGAACCCCTGTTGTTATTTTTTGGCCTAGTAAACAAAAAGACTATCTGGGAATTTTTCGGTGGATCGGATCATTATTATGCATATGTCCAAGAGATCTTGTGCTTGTGTACCATCCACTGTCACAGGAAGGACAAATCCTGTCTGCTGGAGTTACTGAGGTCATAGAATAGTCTTAACTGGATCGATGAGGTCACATTCCATCCTGGCCACCTCCTGGCACGTCCACACTTCAATGGATCTGTTTCTCGCCATGAAGCTTCACTAGAGGTTATGAAAACAGGACACATGCAAGGGGCTCGACGGCAGGTTGGCCGCACGATACCCTGGACCAACACTGAAGCAGCCCATGGATAACCCCACCTCTGCACCCGTTCTTGGACCGAGAGCTCCCACCCAAATACCTGATTACCCCTCCCCCAGGCCCTTTACTCTCCCTTGGGCCAGTCGTGGGGGTGATGCTGGAGTAAAAATAACAATAATATAAGAAGAATGTACACCCAACTGTACAGAATGAGTGAGTAATAATACTGTTACGACCACTGCTACTGCTACTGCTACAACTACTAATAATAATAATACGTGGAAAACAATCACCAGTAATGAATAGTGTGACCTTAAGAGCAAGGAGATGGTACTATTGGGCTGAAAGACAGAATAGCAAATCAGGAATCAGATTCAGGAATAGAAAAATGGCCCCCTGCATTTTGTCTCATTGCCAATGACACCATCTTATTGTGTCACTTACTAGATGTTGCCCAGCTTTGAAGTGTCCTGTCCAATCCTCTGCAGCCACTGTTCCCACATTGACCTAGCAGTCAATTGAAGACTAGCATTGTTAGACTTAAAAACATAAGAACATAACTTGTAGCTGTAGTGCAGTGTTCTCTGCAATAAGTAACAATAGGTAGGGGACTTCAATTTGTGTTCCATAACAAAAACACAATCACAATTTTTTTTTTAATTTAGTCATCTACAATTTTTTTCCCCTGTTTTTCTCCCCAATTTAGTGTGCCCAATTATTACCTGTATCCTTGGCTCACTGCTCACAACCCCCCTGCTGGCTTGGGAAACGGAGGCTGGAGTCATTTTTCGCACTGCAGATCCGCAGCTAGGCCACCAGACCTATAGTGCCGGAGGACAATACAGATCTGGCGGCTCCACTGCAGAGCCACAGGTGCCCTATTGGCCATCTGGGTCGCTGATGCTCAGTGAGCCATGGATTCCCCTGCTGATCTAAGCCCTCCCTACCCAGGCAGTGCTCGGCCAATTGTGCGCCGCCCCTAGGAACTCCCGGTCACGGTCGGCTATGACATAGCCTGGACTCGAACCTGCGATCCCCAGGCTATAGGGCACATCCTGCACTCCACGTGGAGTGCCTTTACCGGATGCACCACTCTAGAACCCACAATCACTAATTTATTGGCAGTACGGGGCAAATCGGTGCCATGGTAATATAATAACCTGTTTTGGGAGTGCTTCAGTTTCTGTATAATGTTATCACTTAAGTTTATTAATGTTCTTAAAAGATATCCCGAATGTCATTGACAATAGATGTATTGAGTAATCAAGACTTGTTAGGCCAGGTTCTGTAATGCAGAGCCTCGCAGACATCTGAATAGGATTGTTTAATTCTGTGTAAACATCGAGCCCTTCTGATTGCATAAGGCTGATCCACTTCTACGCTCTTGTGTTAAACGAGATACAAGGCCCCCAGCTAGTGAGTGAAAGGAAATGCTCCATAACACTACCTCCTTAGGGACCTACAATAATCTCTTAATTGGATACCGAAAAAAAGATGTCTGACAATTTAAAGGGTGCAAGCAGTCGTAAAAGGGATTTTTTTTAACTGCTGAAAATGTTGGTATTCTGCATATAGCGTTGATAGTGTTTTAACACCTGGTATCAATGTGTGAACTGTGTTGGATTAATGAGAAGGGTTATCCTTTCATTCCTCCTGTATTCACAGTTACCCCTCCTCCCCCAGCTCATTAAACAAAAATAGCCTCTGATGTGTTTCATTGTTTTCCCATGTTCTCACTTGGGTTTTAAAAGTAACTTTAATGATGCCAACTGTGTATATTGTGCAGAGCCCCAAATGTTTGGTTTCAGGCCCTTTTCTTGAACTCGCTAAGAGGGGACTGGGTGGTAAAGCAGTTAACAGCCCTTTCTTTCCCCTTTAGTTTCAGTTTGTGCTGTGGTCAATGGCCGGGCGACACTGAGGCTCCAAATTGCGACACTGTATTTTAAAACTGTGGTCAAAAGATCTAATCTAATGCCCTTCCAAATACCATGTGATAACCTCATGGTTTCTTCTGTATTGTACGTCTTAGTACAGTTTGAGGGCATGTACTGTATAATTACTAACATAGTAGTTAATCTGACAGTGAGAAGTTCCAGAGCTAGGCTGATTGCAGGACTGAAAGACACTAGCTATTGTAAAGTGTAATGCCAAAATAACTGCATTTGTTGAAGGTAAGAAACAAAGGTGGGAATCCTAGGGGGTTAAGGTAACAATCATTTTAATTCAAAACGAGAACTGGCATTGAAGGAAAAGGTCTTAGATTGAATTGGAATGATAAAAAAATGAGTGAGGTTCACTTCTCCCCTAGCCACTTTACCTAGATAATCAACACAGGTTTATTGTCTTACACTTTATTCAATTTGCAAATCTATACACAGTAGGAACTACAGGGTACAGGGTATAAATAGTGTACGTTGACCAAAATAGGAATATATGTGTGCAATAGACAAACAAATGCAGCTGCAGTGGCTAAACATTGAAAACCCAAATAGATTATGTTTTAACACTTTACAGAAATGTCTCTGATTACTGTGTATTTACATAGTAACTACTTAGTAAATGCACGCACACATACATATAATTACAATGTTATTATGCATAGTTACAATGTAGTTAATGTGTAAATATTCTTGCAGGATATATGTAAGCACACAATAATATCAGAAAAGAATTAGGGATCATGTTAGGGTAAGAGTTAGAGGTAGGAGGGTTAAGGATAGGATTAGAACATTGCTTGATTTTTAATAGTTCAGTATGGGATGCTGTCAACTGATGCTACCACTTCTTTTTAATAAGCAATGCACTGATTACATAACTGTAATACTGTAGCACTCATGTCACACAGTCCTTAAGTCTTTTTAGCACAGAATCAATTTCAGTGGCAACACAGTCTCCAAGGCAAATAAAGGGACTTTGGTTTGAATCAAAATTCCCTGGAAGGAAGCTCATCCAACCGGGACCTGTAAATGTGCAGGATGCCAAATGATTGAAAACCATTCAGACTGGATTTCAAATTTTAAGTGGCCGAATAATTTGAGCTGTACAACTTTATAGAAATTGTTTGTCATACAATTCTATAATCCTTAACAAGCATGAGTCGTATTCTTTATTGTTAAACTGATCCAATTAAACAATACTAGTATTACAATAATATCTTTATAACAAATAGCATTATTTTCTTTCTTTCTTTTTTCTTCCAATTACAGAAATCAGTTTAAACTCTACACATTTACAATTGTGATTCAAATATATTATAAACGCGTAAGGCTCTTAGATTCAGAAAACAATGTGTATATTCAATGTTCCTACACTTTTCCAAGAAACAATGGTGGAAAATTCACTAGATCTGACACGATTCCAGTAACATAGCAAAGGAACACACCCCAGACCATCCTCTACACACCCCGATTGGTCAAGGTAAGTGTTCCCACCCTTCACTGTATTTTATAGACAACAACTCAACTCATAATAACTGCTTAGATTAGCTTTACCTGGGAACTTCTGTTTTGAAACCAGCTACAAAGATGATCGAGCCACACACGCAGTATACAGTATACTAGGGCTTTCCATCGCATTTGTTCTGTTAATATTTCATTTGCTAACGCATTCATTTATTTAATTTATACAATTCTGCTAATGGTGCTAATAGTTTAGAGTTTAAACATCTTCCAAGTGTGAAAGGTTTAGAATATTTCCTAAATGCTATAGTTAAATATATACATGTCAAATATAGAGGTTCCACGTAGTGTTTATACGGTAGGATGTGCACAGTATAAGGTTATATACAGCATTTAATATTCCCATATACACATACATGTTGTACACATGTAGTCTCATGGACATTAATGTTGTAGTAGAATGCTTATCATGATAGCTTTTTGATTGGTTACAAAAATCCCTAGTATGATAATGCTTAACCATTTTTAAAAGTTTAAACGTTCATGAAATTAAACAGAATCTACATGCCTGTACACCATTGCTTATTCACATGTATCATAAATGTCATTAAATTAAAGTAGTATTAGGGTCAACTCAAACTTAAATGATGCAATCCAAGGAAAAGTAAGACGAAAATGAATGCCTGAAATGATGCCCTGCATAAAGTCCACTTTAATTAACTAGTAGTATAAATGTATATTGTACAGTACCTGTTACAAATCCTATAGTCCTGTACATGTTATTATTATTATTATTATTATTATTATTATTATTATTATTATTATTATTATTATTATTATATATATAATATCTACTATAGAATCCTACAGAAAATGTCATATGGGTATCTATTGACTTTTGCTATTTATTGAATTAGTATAGCAGTGTTTTGTAGTGTTGGTACTAAAGCGTACAGTTCCTTTAAATATGCTGTACTTTTTTTTGGTATCCATACTATTTGTACTATTTAATTCTATAGAAAACAAATCATTACAAGACCTTTAGAAAACCTATGGTGACTTTTGCCATTTTAAAACTTGACAAACACTGGGAACTTTTTTTGTTCTTCCATAAAAAAAACAAGAACATTTGTGATTAAAAACATCTTTGCAAGAGAGCTGCCCTGTGGCATGGGAAAACAGCCCAGCAGAATCCCTAGCTTCTGCTGCAGTGTTCTTTTCCCTACACCAGGTGGCCCACTGGTTCATCTGTTATCAGACTGTCTCAGTTTGATTTACTGGAGGACAGTCCACAACATAGGGATTCATTTTCACAAACCGCAGCAGTGATCTGTGTTGTGTTGGGGTGTGTGTGTGTGTGTGTGTGTGTGTGTGTGTGTGTGTGTGTGTGTGTGTGTGTGTGTGTGTGTATGTGTGTATGTGTGTGTGATCACTCTTAGTGTAAAGAAAAGGATGACAAGATCAACAGTAAACACATTCATTACAGTACATTCTCAAAAAATGTAGGGGAATTTGGTGGTGCAATGGTGACCACTATGATAAGATTATATATATAATATTATATATATCATATATATATATATATATATATATATATATATATACACATTGAATATCAAAAGACACATTTTTTTAGATAAACCAACATCTTATCTAAAAGTCAACTAATCTTCTTTGGTTTGGTCTCAGTAAAATAAAAGTATGTCACATGCTGGTACTGCTGAGATACTGTAACTGTACTGTACCAAGTTGTTTTTTAAATCAATGACACATGTGCCCATGTAGCTTACAGTGTAAGGCCATCCTTGCTCTTCTATTTAATACTTCTTTACTTACTTATGTTTAAACTTTATGCAAAAGAAAATCTCTGAAAATTAGAATTTGCATACACTATAACCATGCAGTTGTTCAGCTGGAGCATGGAGTCAAGTGGAGAGATACCGCGACAAGCAACTTTTCTTTAAGCCACAAGTCAGACTAGGCTATGGATATGAGCTATAGTTGTGAAACATCGATCCATGAAAAACAACATGGATGGATGTTAGAAGTTGTTTATGACTGTATGTGACAATTCATCCATACTTAAGCATGAACTTTTGGCCTATATTTTAGGAGGGTTGCTCCTTGATGAACGCAATGTTAAATCAAAGCTCTACAACCTTACAGAGCTGGGAGGCAGAGGGAGCATGTCGCACCTTCAAAACCAAACTGGAAATGGACAATTGCGAGCTATTGAGGACAACCTAAGAAGTGTAGAAATCTGTCCTGTACTGAACACCCAAACAGATGGGTGCTCAAGAGACATGTGTACATAAAGCACAAACACCAGATACAAGTATGCTTTTCCCAGATAAAGAATGTCAAAGTCAGTAGTGCTTTATTATTCGATAGTAATTTAAATACCTGTTGCATTGTAGCTTTGCTTGTGTGTATCTACCACTAGACTGCCATTGCAATGCTGTGCTCATAATCAAAATGTACTGTATGTTGAGCACATTTATCAAGATTTTAGTAGTTTCCTGTCCCAACAAATGCTTAAGAGACATCAATGTAAAACATTGTTTTTAAGTTTTGGAAGAATACTGATAACTTGTAATTTTCATATGTTCACATTTCTCAGATCTATTGATTGTTTGTTAACATGTTACTGAACTTCACTAAATGGGTAAATGCAATTTAATAAAATATTTATTCATAAAAATAAAATCTGGATTTTATACGAGGTGGACCAAAAGTTACTCAATTTGGTTTTCCATCTCTCACAATGCTAGAGCAAAAAGATATCAGGAGAACAAACATTGCACTTGGTCCATTAACCATCATCCTTGAAATACAGCCAGTAATGTATCTGTGGTTCAGTCAAACATTCAAGATACCTGAACTCCTCCAAACTATTTGCTACTCTTTGAAAAAAACCCTGTATAAATTTTAAGTCTGCTAACAAAATGCAATTAGAGGTCACTGATTTCCAAAAAACCACAAATAAATAAATAAAAAGAAAGATGGCACTGCCTAGTGGAATTGTGTCTTCATCTCTCTGTCCAGCAAAAACGTTTAAGTGCCTTCATTGTGTGACTGGCCTTTCTCTGCTCCTCAGGCAGTCTCATTGTGTTGTGTTGGATCCTGTTTTAAAGGTAACTGGACCCCGAAGGGACAGATCAGAGAGACAAATGGCACAAAAAGAGAAATCGTAAAAAGCGGGTAGTTAGCAGATAAAAACTGGCTCCACTTCGTAAAAAGATCTGTCTTTTTTATTTCCAAATAGGTTGTCTTTCTTGCCTTAATTATACCTAAATACTGTTCTGTTCTCAAGGCCACATAGATGGTTCCCTGTGTTCATTCAGAGAGGATCTTGGCAGGACCCAGATGGCTCTTAGCAGGATGCTACCTGTGTCTTAGTATCAGAGATAAGCAGTGGAAATAAAAGAAGGCCACTTAACCCCAGTGGTACTGTGTCCATGGGAAATTCCATTCTCTGAGTCCAGAGTTCAAGGAGAGGTTGGCAATACCAGGGTGAGTCTTCAAGGCAAAACACTGGGATAAAATGATGATTAAACTACAGTGATATATTTAATATTATTTTACTGTCTGACTCCCCCCCCCACACACACACACTGATGTATTTCTTTCTTTTTTTTCTTTCTTTCTTAGTTATGAAATACACACAATTAGCTAAAATGAGTGGCTTGTGTATAAAACAATCTTTGCACTGTTCTTTGCAAGAGTTTCTTGAGTGATGTTATTACCTTGCATGTACAGAACATTAAAGGAGGATACATTTATTATGAATCTTATGCCCTTGTTCCAGAGTACACCAACTCCAAATACTAGGGTTTTAATCCCTTAGGGATTATATATGACTATATAAAAAGTCTGCCTTTGAAATGACTAGAACAATACAATGGAAACTAATAGGAACACAATCCAGACAACACTTTAGTTCTGGTATCTATACAGTATAACAAAAAATATGTTTGAAATGTATGTTAATTTAATTGTATTATTTGTATTGGTTGGTAATAGTGTAATTAATAACATGTTCGTAGGAGACTGTGTGGTCCAGTGGTTAAAGAAACGGCCTTGTAACTGGTTCAAGCCCAGCTCAGAGTGACTCACTGTGTGACCCTGAGCAATTCATTTATCCTCCTTGTGCTCCGTATTTCAGGTGAGACATTGTTAAAAGTGCCCCTAATATCTTGTAAAGCGCTTTGTGATGAACTATGCAAGGTGCTATATAAAAATAACGATTATTATATATAGATAGCATTCAACCACTTCTAACAGACTCCAAGCTAACAGTGTTACTGACAACTCTTGCCATATTATAACAGCTTATAATGGATTTTCATTGTATTAATATGGTATTCATGATTTACTTTATCAAGGACAGACCAGTAAAAAAAAAAAAGCTTCAGTAAATATAAGTACTTTACTAATTCGTAAAATAAAAAATAAATTGTTTAGAATTTTAGTGCTGCTATGACAGACAGCAGTTACTAGTAAATACATACAGTATATTCTTACAATGTTATTATGCAGGTACAATACTGTATACATAATGTGTGTGTGTGTGTGTTTTTTTGCATGATCTAACCCTAACCCTGATTGAGCCCTATCCCTAAATCTAAACCCAACCCTTTCTGATACAATTGTGTACTTGCATATACTGTGCAAAAAGATTTACACATTAAGTACGTTGTAGTGATGCATAATAACATTGTAATTATGTGTAAGTGCACATGTATTTACAATACAATGTACATATACACCGCACATAGTGTATGTATGCAAAACAGATCAGATTTATGGAGTTCTTTTGTTAGCTGCAGCCACTTTAATGGAATTAGATTTGCTGAAATGTTGTTTTTCTCCCCAGTGGAAGGCAGCCCTTTGAACCTCATCATGTAAGATGTAAGCAGCAGTCCAGGCCTGAGCTGACTAATCAAGCTGATCTTCTGCACCACTGGCTTACAGATCACGGCCCCTGATGTGCCTGCTCACAGATATCATGAGGATAGAGATTCTGATTGCAGGTGACAGGAAGGGTCAGCTCAATAAACCAATGAGGTCACCCGTTGACCTCCAACTGGGAACCCAGGAGAAAATATTACAAGTATAATCTCTCGGACTGCATGACTTCCTTTTTTATTTTTTTGCTGGATGCTATAGCATCACATAGAAACCTGAAGGGAGAGTATACTAGTCAGGTGTTACATCTAACACCATCTTAAAAATAGCCTTTTTACTGTATATATTGTCGAAAAGAAAAGTTATGTATGCTTAGGTGTTGTCTGGGATGAATTTAGCAAAGTTAATATTGTGAAATTAGAGTAAAGATTGGTAAATTCAAAGTTTTTAAAAAATAATAACCTCTGAGTCTGTTGTCAAAAACTTTTACATGGTAAATTTACAAAACTCTGAACTGTGTAGTTTCTTAGAAGGTCTCAATCTTTTTTCTTTCTATATTTTTACCATTACATTGTTTTTTTTCTCCAGCATATGTCACATTACAGCAATGAGAATATGATTTTTTAGAACTCTATTCTCATGTGATCTTGAGGTGAATTATATCAAACTCAATTATTTCCTCCAGATTAGTGTGCTCAGAATGTCTTTATGTATGTTTGGTGGTTCATATTTGTCTAACCACCTGATTTACAGTTTGCTTATTGATATGTTTACAGGTAAGAGATAACTAAAAAAATAACCACTACGAGACTGACACATAAGTTGTACATGAGGTGCATGAAATGGCAATGCATGAGGTTTGTATCTACTCATTCAAAAGAACCTGAATGTTTTGTACAGTGGTTAAGATCCAGACTGGTTTTGTGCAAGGACCAAGTTGATGCTGGAACGCTACACATGCCCTTGTGACCTCAGCTGGATTCAAGCCCAGGCCATCCAGAGTTGAAAAGCTCCTGGGGAATTGTTTTCTTCAGAAACCTTCAACACAAACCTGCCGTTGTCCATTTATCAGCATGCTTCTCCACCAAGGAATTGCTGCCCTTTGTATGACCCCCCCCCCCCCCCCCCCCCCCCCCCCCCGTGAAAAAATGGGCTACTTTTTCCAGTCTAGACAATACAAGAAAATATTCCCATGGATCCAAGAAAGGGCCCGTTTTCAAACACCAAACCAATCTTCTTCTTTCAGTACGAGATAACAACACCTGTCACTGCTTGTCTTTTTTTCCCCTTATCTCTTTGGCTCGCATCCTAATACAGCAACAAGAAGATTAACCATCTTCTCCTCCGAAAGAAAAAAAGGAAAATAAAAGGAGGAAAAAAGCAGAAAAGTCAGCTTCTGTTCACCTGTTTCCTCTCTAAAGACTTGTGAATGGCTAGTTTCAACAGGTCTTTTATCTGATGGTGGAATGCAAGGTACTCCTTTACTCGCCTCCACTACTGTTGTTTCTGTGCCCATGGGACCAACCAGCCCAAATGGCAGGGTGGGGTCAGGGCTAGATAGGATGTGTGTTTGCATGAGTGACTGTGTGTATGTATGTCTCTTTGTGGGCATTACGAGGAGAAGGGGTTTGCAGGTGTTGACAATCCCCACAAAAAGACACCGAAGGAAGGATAATACACAGAACTGGAAGCTTTTCAATAGATACACTAATACCCCTACTCCCTCTCCATCTTAACATAGTTTTACAGTTTCTCTAAAAGTGATTGACGGACAACTGACTAAGGGATTAAAACTATCCCTTTCCAAATCTGCATTCTTTGAGACTTTCTTTCCCGACGTGAAAGAAGAAGAAAACTAAGATAACAGCCCAAGGGATCTCCGTTTGTCTTGGCTTGTTATCCGAGACCAGATTGTTATTATTTTTGCGGCAGAATTTAATGATCTTTTTGTGTTCTCAACCCATTAACCCTGGGAGAATCTTTTTATGCAATGGTTTTGTTTTTGTTCAAGAACAGGGATGTAAATAACTTGGAGCCTAAAGTATTTGTAGGGTTAAGAGCAGGTTGTCCCTTATAGCTCATAAAGAGGAGTGTGCAAGGGATTGGTTGTGAAGCTGAAATAGCACATAACAAATACAGTATATGCATTGCCCTACACATTTAACAACATATTTTCATTGCCAGTTTACGACCTCAATACAGCAATACAGCAGTAAAAATGTTGGTAAATAAATGTGTACTTACATATAATTACAATGTTTGTTTGTTATGCATAGTTACAATGTACTTAAAGTGTATCTTGCAGGTCAAACACATCAATACATTTCTGTATAGATTTCACCAATAGAAATAAAATATTTTTTGTGTGGTTAAAAATATTAATAAACAACAAAGATATGACGGATTTTGTGTGGTGTATGGCCACAACCATTCAGAAATCATGATGGTCAATAAAACCGGAAGTTGTGTACGAAAAGGTAAACAGACAACTTCAGCAATGAATATGGAAAAATAAATGTTTCTTTACTCACCTTTACATCAGTGGTACACATTTTCTGATGCAGGGGTAAAGATCAGATAGTTGTTTGTAATCCAGAAATAAAGGTTATATTCCAATATGGTAATGCCATAACCTCTATATGCTTTGTATCCTGATGATGCACACACAATAATTAAAGTCTCTATATAATTTCAAAAGTGAGTGTCGATATTATGACCGTAGGATTCTGTCAAACATAGCAATGCAACTGAAATGCTGTAAATTATTTACTTGTTAGGTAAGCAAGGGAATTAAGAAACAAACATTCCACAGTCCACAAAACATGGCCGTTCAATAGCAGTTGTTTTGTCCCCGTCTGTGTTGTTTAGGTGACGATAAGCAGCAAGATAATTGCTGGATGAATCAGCTTTTCTGATAACCATGATCTTAAAAATAGCATCATAACTTCTTCATAATCGCTTTGATATTTGACTTCGTAATTCACTCTTTACCACATGATCACTGCAGCTAGTTTTATCCATTTTCATTACTGTATACTGTACTTCAATATACACTTTTGCAACAGCCTTGACTTGACAAGACGTTGCCTTATATTTGGGCTAATATGAGGATCCGCCCCTTTTTTAGTTTTTTCCAGCTCCTATCAGTCTCATTGGCCATTGAAAGGTTTTCTCTGCTTTTTCTGGAGAAAAAACGACTGGAGACCTGTGCTTGATGTCTTTTCTATGGTGTCGGACGGTGTCCATCATCGGACAGGAAAGGGAAAATTGTAATGTCGGACCTAGGATTGCAAAGGATTAACCAGAGTGAGACCGATTGAAGCTGAAGAAAAGGGAGAGAAAAGGGAGCATATCTGAGCAATACACATAGTCCCTGCACCACAGAGATAACACAGACACAAACAATGGAGACAGCTGCTTCCGCATCCAGCGGTCAAAGAATATCATGGACATTTGCAGAGTTTTTTTAGATGTTATAGTAATAAAATAATGATTTGGATCACAATATTGAGTTTAGTGGTAAAACGAGTGATCAGGAGAAGATTTACCATTATGTACGTCTATAAAGAGGAATGTAAAAAATATAGCGAACAAGGGGTGGGGCTTGGCTAGAGATACTGTACTGATGTCCTTTTGCTATGCAGGGCCTTTTAAACCTGTTTTACTCTGAAAATAAAATATTTTAAACAGCGGGTTTAAAATAAACAGCGCATGTGAAAATAAATTGGACCTGACGTGGCTTACAAGTGCTGAATAAATGGACCGCTAAGGGTTAAACCTAAACTAAACTACACATTTCTGTCTTACGCTATTTTTGCTTGCAAACGTGAGAGAAAACATTCATTTAACCAATGCTTTAAAATCAATTTCTTATTGTATGGCAAGTGGAATATCTCTGCCATTTCTTTCATTAAGTACAGGCTGGACAAGTAAAGTTTAATTTTGAGTGCCCCATTATTTTACCTCCAATTTTCTACCAAATTTAGAATGTCCAATCATTTTTCCCCTCACTGCAGCAATTCCCCACACAGACCAGCCCTGCAGGTGTCCACCCCAGCTCACTGGGCGTCTGGCAGGAAGGGTGCTCTGTAGAGCAATGAGGAGAAATAGCAAATTTCCAGTTTTGCTTTCCTAACCCGCAGGAACGCCAAGGAATTCCCAGCGACCTCACACAGCCTGTGCTCCCCTGGCTGTATGTCACCCTGCACACCACACAGCCATGCTTTTACCAGGTGAGCCACTCTTACTTCCCTTGATTTTAACATTTATTAGACAGATAAATTGATGCATCCTGGTACCATGGCCTAATTGTAGCTCGACCATTGGAGTGAGAAGTGATGAGTTACAAGAAAGCAGCAAAGCATTCCATTGATAGTGTAATAGATGCCTATTGCATACTGAAGCACAACATACAATCAAAAGATCTCAAACAGAATAAAAAGGGGGCCAGCAACACTATTGGAAGTGCTAACAAGACTAATTGTCATAATTTAATTAGAGTAAAAAAAGCAAGTTTCAAACAAATTCTCTCACAGGATTTATTTGAAAATTAATGACCCACCCCATTAATTCCCCTTAAGTATGGCCCCAGCGGGTCCCAGCCCATGAAACAGAGTTAAAGCAGATCTTGGCACTAGGGCTTCCTAATCAGGCTCCCTAATCATGGCAAGACCTGCCGCTGAACTTTACACCTGTCTTGTTGGCAGTGTTGAGGCCCGTTGAGGTCTGGGCCCTAGCTGAACAGGCCCAGGGAATATCCTTGTGTTGGAGAGGTCAATGGTCCCCAATGCGAGAGGGGGGTAGTAGCCCAGGCCCATAAAACCAGGCAGATGAACATTGTGCTTTGATCCCACACTAATCCGCTCTGAAATGCTGCCGCACCTCTGACTGTGTATGTGTCTTTGCGTGTGTGTGTGTGTGTGTGGGGGTCAATATATATATATATATATATATATATATATATATATATATATATATATATATATATATATATATATTTCAGGACTAAACGAGGCAGGAATGAACATTTTGCTTTGATCCCAAATGACTCGGCTCACGAAACCCTAGGGCACCTTTGACTCCTGCAGCTGACCTTCCCACGTTTGATGTGGTGTGCTGAGGACGTTAACAGGGAGGGGCCTCTGGCTTCCTGCTGTGTCAATTGTCCATTACCGAAGGATTTTGTTGAATGTAATATACACACTAAATTATTGTTCATTATTATTATTATTATTATTATTATTATTATTATTATTATTATTATTATTATTATTTTGGGAGCTCTCTGTGGGACAGTGTGGTGGGTTGGACCTACAGTTAATGTAGCAACCTCTTCATAGTTTTCACTTCTTTCAGGGGGAAATGGATACAAAAAACAGATCATCATAGTCTTTAGCAGGATTAGGGTTAGAGGGCTCAAAGAAGGCTACTGCAGGCTTTTGGACTGTTTGTTTGAAATTAATTCAATCTTTGTTTGATTTGTGTAGAAATGTAATACCGCAAACATTGTTTCAACTGGCAATTGATGAAGTTTAGTTCTGGATACACTTTCATCTTGAATATTATGGTGTCCTCAAAATGTCCATCTATAGATGTAGATATAGTCAGCACTCACATATCAAACCCTATGTAATTTTGACTTCAGTGACGGTTAAATGCGTGTGGTGCCTATTTGATTATTTCATTTTGGCCCGTTCCACCCCTTGCCCGTATTTCAGGGAACACAAAAAAGACACAATGTCAAAAATAGACAGCTGAAACGACTGTGTTTTTAAATAAGTAGGCTTCCATTTAGATGTGCTGTCTCGGTTTTGTTTGTACTGGGCTATATTTTCAACAGAAGAAATATTACTTGGCAAAAGAGACAGGTGTGGCTGTTTGTTATTTCGTCGAGTTAAAGCATGTCGACCCACTTTCTGAGGTAGGCTGCTGGGACCCAGGTCAACCCGGGTATGACCCAGGTACGTGGTTTCACACGATGCAGGATCAGGACCTGGGGAAGAGTACCAGTGTGAAAGGGGCTTGCGTTATAGCAGGATGTTTACTATCATATGGTTTGGCAATTTACTGCATGAGAATGAAGAAATGCCCAATTTGAATTTAACATATCTATATATAGAAATTTTATGAAATTTACTTCACATTGATTAACATTTAAACGGTATGTTTAACCTTTCGGTGCCAAGCATTGTGATGCACCCCCAGAGCCAGGTGTTTTTTGGCTGCATTTGACTCTCTTCCTATAAAAATTAATTAAATCCAATTTTTACAGTAGCGTCTTGGAAATGGTGTCCCTTTTTCAGAACACTTTGGGGAACATTATAAAATACTTTAGAAACCATGCAAACTTTTTCTTTTCTTTTCAACACAATATTTCTTTTTGGTTTGTTTGTTTTAAATATGAAGTATTTTTTTATTGTGTTATGTATTATGTGTGGAGATACATGTATAAAAACATGTTATTCTATGAGCTGAGGGACCTTACCATACTTCCTGAAAGTTTTGTTGAAAAATATGGATCTTTGGGCAATTATACAAGACATTCTTTCAACTGAGTGACTGTAATGACATAATACACATTTATTTTCAGGGTCATTATCAGTAATAATGCACACTATTCTCAATTATTTTCTCTAAATAAGTATTTATAAATCAAATAATTTATTAATTCCATTATTAGTAATAAGGAAAAAAAAAAACATACCTGATACATTTAGTTCATGAATGGTAGTATCTGCTTATATCCACTTGTTTCTTGATATTTATAAATGTTGTATATATATATATATATATATATATATATATATATATATATATATATATATATATATATATATACACACACACACACACACACACACACACACACACACACACACACACACACACACACACACACACACACACAAGACCTAGTAAATGTTATAATATAATTATGTTAAATACTTTGTATTTACAGCATTTTTCCATGCTTTCTTGCCTCTAAACCTTTCTTGCCTCTAAAGTTTCTCTGAAGTAGGCTGTCTCTCTGTGCTACCACAGCTGTGTCCACCCTTTAGACACTAAATGCCCCGTTCAGTGATGTCACACAAAAAAACTATCAGGAAGTGAACGTCAGTCCCTCCCCTATCCAATGATATGTGTTTCAAGCCTGTACTCTAAAGACGGTGGCCCTGTAAGTCATCAAAACAAAGTGTTTTTTTTTTTTATCGTGTTTACATGATCATGGTCCTAGAAGCCCACTTCAGTATGATCGTGTTAACACAATCCCTGTCCTTAAAGGGTTGAGAAAGGAAAAAATTACACTGACATGCTGAATACAGTAATTACATATCAGTTCTCTTGAAAAAAATGGCTGCAGCAGTGTTCTTTGCTAAGCCGAGTTCTTTGCAAATTGTGCCTTACAATTTTCTTTGAAGTTTTGTTTTCCGAGACAAAGATGATCTCTTACTTGCCATCTTCACACACTTTGTCTGACTGCAGTTGCCTGGTTGCAGTTGCCTCCTCATGCCAGTTGCCCGCTTGCAGTTTGTGTGCAGATGGCGAGCAGGAAACGTTTGCATACGTCATGCATGATTTGCACTACTATAGGTTATCTTTGAAATAGTCAAGCACGCTAACATTTCAGACAGGGATAGCTGATTTAAATCAAGTTGATTTTAATCACTTGATTATTGTTTTTTTAAATCATTGATTTAAAAAAAAAACTACTTATTTTATTTAGTTTCTCTTAGAAAAGACATGAAAAGTATGTTTTAAAAACCTTTTATTAAAACACAAACAACATATTAAACTCTTACTGTCTATGAACTAAAATGTGCACTGAAGTTTATATTAAGGCCTAATGTAATTTAAATTATTAAGCACTTGTAGTATTCTTATCAAGTAATCAAAGTGAATACACATTTTCCAGTTTTGTATGTTACCCCTGTCTGCTAAGGATCTTTCTGGAACCTATTTACTTTGGAATTATTGCTTTGAAAAGGAAAACCAGCTTGCTCCTCAGCTTTGACTTCACCAGTCCATATGATGAGAAAGAGAAAGAGAAGACGACCACCAACCAATGCTTTTGGGATATGCCTGCCACAGGTCAGGTATTCACTGAGCATTTTATATCAAAGCTGTGGATGGGCCCCTTCATGGAGTGACGTCCTTGGTCCTGCCTCACGAGGTAATAAATAGTCACTACATAGAAAACTTTTTTTTTTTTGCATCGAACCCGTGAATGCGAGTGATGCGACCTCATTAGCTTTGCTGGGCATCTTCAATCCTTTCAATTCGAAAACAACCACAAACCAATACTTTTTCCAAAGTATACAAAAACCATTGTGAGGGTGTATTAGCGGACAGCATATGAGGGACATCTCGCTACCGCCAACTAATGTTGGTGATGTGAGCATGCAACCTCAAGGACCCTTGTGTAATAAAGGCATAGAGGGACCTACCTCATTAAGTCAGTAGAACCTGGTAAATGTATGCGGAGTAGCCAAGCTAGCTGCAGTACAAATATCTGTCAATGATGCTCCTCTAAAGATGGCCCATGACGTAGCCACACCTCTGGTAGAGAGTGCCGGCCACCCTCCCAGGTGGGGGTAGACGGGAATTAGTCTATGCAGTTGAGACTGTGTCCACAATCCAATGGGACAGTCCCTACTTCGAGAGGGCTTAATCCAGGGTCCTCTCACCGTGACAGGTGAAGAGCTGGTCAGACTGATGCAGCGCTCTCATCCTATCCACATAACACCTCAATGCCTGAACAGGGCAGAGGGAATTTAATCTCTGGTCCGTCTCCTCCGCAAATGCAGGGGAATATAAAGCTTCTAGTTCCACTGATTGATTCAAGTGAAAAGCTGTAATCACCTTAGGGATGAAGGCAGGGTTTGTGTGTAACAATACAGTTTCCATTGTCCCGAATACGCATACAGGAACTGTGCACTGACAGAGCCTGTAGCTCACTAACCCACTTAGTGGAGGTGATGGCTAATAGAAAGGCTGTCTTCATAGAGAGATATTTCAACTCTATGGAATATATAGGTTCAAACTGGGCTTTAGTGAGAGCCTCCAGTACCATGCCTAGAATCCATTCGGGGAGGACATCCTTCTTAGGAGGACATAACCTCTGCACACCCTTCAGAAAACAGGTCACTACTATAAGAGCAAACAGGGACACTGAGCCAGTGGGGATATGGAATGCAAATATGTCTGCTAGGTACACTGTCAATGTAGAGGGGATCTACCTACCTCTAACAAATCTCGCAGAAACTCCTAAATATTTGCTATAGGGCAATAAATGGGGTCATGACCTCTGGTCATGCACCAATTTTGAAAAAAAAATGTCTACAGCTGGCAGAGGTTTGAAAAACAGATTCTCCTGGGCCATCTGGGGGCCACCGGGAGAACTGTCACCTTATCTCGTCTGATCTTCTCGATGAAGGTAGGGAGCAGCGCTATCAGCAGGAAAGAGTACAAAAGCGCTTTGGGCCACTGATGGGCTAGGGCGTCGACACCTAGTGGACCTTCACAGCCGAGGAGGGAGAACCACAGGGGGCAATGGGTCATGTTTGCCATGGCAAAGAGATTGACTTGGACTTCCCTGAAGCATTCTCAAATGCTCTGCCCAGTTCACCACTCCTGGGAGATGGACAGCCCTGAGGGAAAGCAAGTGCCCAGATCAACAGCCGAAAGGCTATGCGGTGTAACCTCTTGAACCAAAGCCTTCCCTCCCTCCCTTGTCCATGAGGACAAGGATATGTCTGTTGTCTGTGTTCTGGAGCACAGAAAGGCCTGACCAGAGCCCGCTGGCTCCTCTGCCTGCCCAGATCAGACCCCAAACAGAGTTGGATGCGTCTGTTGTCACCACTTGATGGTTGTGTATCACTCCCATCCTTACATCCTGCTCAGATGATAGGCTTGACTCCACCAGCATAGGGCTTCCCAGCATAAGAAAGACACGGTCAGTCGACGGTGTCTGTCATGCTTGGTGTGTAGCCAAAAGGCATTGAGCCATGCTTGGTGGGCACATGTGGAGTAGCCCCAGTTGGATGGCTGATGAAGCTGTGGCCACCAGACTCAATAGTCTTTGACACAACACCAATTGTACTGTGAACCCTTGTTGAAGGCAGGGCCAGATATTTGCGAATGGCAGCTTCCAACAGGTAGGCTTGCATCATAAGGGAATCCAGCCGGAGACCCAAGTAGACTTTGCACTGGTATTAAATGGCTTTTGGCATTGTTGAGACCCAGTCTCGCCAGATGCTCTGTCACTATCGCTGTGTGGGCCTCTGCTCCTTATCTTGTAAAGCTATTTCTGATGGTGGTCCATTATGAAAGGTGCTATATAAAGATTATTGTTATTATTATCCACAAATATGAATTAACTTTGCTACATGACCTGGATAGAAGCTAAAAATAAATAACATTCAATGAAATATCAACTGTATTTTTGTCTCAATTCTGTAGTTGCCCCTTTGTTTTGGATTTTGTCATCCAAGCATTTACTGGAAGGCCACAGTACCTCTTAATGTTATTTCTTTTTTTTTTTTTTGTGGCAGGAATAATTAAGTGCTGCTGAGCAAACTGCTGCCATGTGACTGTTTCTTGTTCTCAGCAGTGTAGGGGTAGGAACATATTGCTCCCACTGTATTCTTCATCAGGAAGACTGTACACATGATTATTGTTCAGGGATTATAAATCAATTATAAAGCATTGCAATTTGTTCAGCCCTTATAAAAGTTTTCCGTGATATCCCTTATACAAACATATCAACGTGTAGAAAAGCCTAGTGAAAATACTTTCTGAATCCTTTTGGTGACCTGGTATAAAATAACATACAATAGGTCCCCATGGCTCTGCATTGTGGGTGGTGAGTTGAATGAGGCTCTTGGGTGCTGATGCTGTTTGTTTTGCCACAATATAAAAAGACCAGATTCATAAGAAAAGTATAAAAGAAAAAGAGAAGGTAAAGATACTGCACCATGGACGTGCCAAGTAATTTTAGGCCTAACTATTTCCATCTGTTTTTGCAGAAAACATTGTAGTGTGGAAGTTACCTCAAGGTCACAGAGTCACTTGTGGGGCAAGCAGATTTTACAAGCCTAAAATAATACCAATGGGAGCTGATCTCTGTTTATCTAAGCCCGGTACTTAGATAATTACTTCTCAGGGTCCTTATTACCTCTTTTCCTTATTACCTCTTCATCATCTTCTTGGTCGAGTTCAAATATAAGTGGTAGGGACTCTTTTTGCATGATACAGGCATTGACTATAAATGCATACGAATACATTATGTGATGTAGGCATACCAAAGCCTAATATTCCACTATATTCAGTAAGCAGTATGGCAGTGTGACCAAGGTATACCTTATCAACAGGATATGCAGTTGCAACTCAGCTATTTATTTTATTAATTTCTCACACAGGGATAGTTGATACTTAATTGTAAACACAAATAAATAAACAAAATAAACCTAACTCATACTCAAGCACTAACTTCACAATAACTTCCCTGGCTATGGGATCAGGATGGCTAAGACCTTTCCATGATAATGAAATGTAACAGTTTAATTCCACACAGAAAATAGACGTAGCGATAAATGTCGTGGCACACAGTATCCACAACAGATGGAATAAGACACAGAAAACATTGGTTTAAGAACAAAGATAGTGCATGTTGGCTATTGTAATCGATAACTCACACAGTTGGCTTCAGCAATAAATAAACACACTTCTGCTTCTCTTCTACAACCCTCAATGAACCAGACAGATAAACTTTATTTTATACAGCTGTCAATTATCTTAATCACCCTTTAAAGATAACATGGTTCAATCCACGCATGATCAGAACCTATTAACAATTTGACCATTACCAATTAGGTAGATTTGTTCCATAAGTCAGAACTGCCAAACCACTTTACAGGATTCTTTACAAACTCAGTGGAAGTTCAATTAAATATAATCAGTGCTACAGCCTAATTGTTTTACTTATGAGTGTATGAGTTTAAATTTGGGAGAATTTTAGTAAGAATATTGTTTTAAATTAGAGCATTGATAATATCCATTGAATTTTAAATAATGTGAAACCAGACTTGCTCTTCCAGTCTATTTAAAACATATGCTATATCATATTCAATGCATAAATGTACCAGAAGACAATATCAAACAGGCCCTCAATATCAAACGGCCCAAGCAACAACCAGGATCGCTATGAGTCACAGTCACACTGACTGAAGGGCAGTAAGACTCAAGAGAATTAATTGATCTGGGGGAATTCACTGAAGGGACTCCCCACAGAAACACAACTCAGTGCTGCACCAACTGACACAAGCAAGAGAAAACATGTTACTTTCATTTTAAATTAAAAAAATAATTAGGTTTTTAGTTTTGTACATACATACACCTGTTTACACACTAGTTTCTTTTGAAATGATTATTTTATTATAGTTTTTCATTTTTTGAAAAAGTGCTTTATATGTGGTAAGTTAGAAAATAGACCCTTTTATGTTTAATTTTTCATTTATATACAGCGTTTCAGCTGTGCAGGGGTTTGATATGATGTGCTTGAATAAAACTTTTGAGTTGTGTCTGATAGTTTGTCTTTCATTTTAATATTGATGTTGTTTAAGCTGTAACTGTCATAATGACTGCCAGCGGCAGTTTTAGGTATTAGCATAAACGCGGCGGTTCTAGTGTTCACAGCTGTAATTGCTGCCAAAGGTGCTTCCACCAAGTATTAACTCAGGGGGGTGGAGACTTATCCCATTATGATCTTTCAGTTTTATATATATATATATATATATATATATATATATATATATATATATATATATATATATATATATTATTTATACAAAGAGAGTTAACCACAGCCAAAAAATAAACCTGGTCCCGGGGGAGCACCCCACTGAAGAACGTTTGGTCCTTAAAGGGTTAAGGTTCTTATCCTTTCTTATTCTTGTGTCATCTTTGCATGTTTTATTTTGTGATGCAACTCTTAATAAACCAGAACCCTATATACTTTTGGGGAACAACCTGACTGTGGACTTTTTCATTTAAAAAGTTTTATCTTCAACTTAATGATGTTTTTCTTGATACTAGCACGGTCCATGTGTTTTTGTTTTTGTTTTTGTGTTTTTGTAAGGGCACAGATATTGCAACGTGAAACATCCTTTTTTATTATTGGCTACCTTTTCAGACAACTTATTCAGAATTGTCTGAAGTGCAATGCCTAGAGTCCAATAATATATCTTAAATAATGCAAGGGCGTTGATGTAACAGGTATTCCTGGCAAACTAATTAAATAACATAGGAATAAGTAAGAACTGGCTTCCTGACTCTATAATGCAATAAGTGTACAAAGTTTCAGTCCATTTGAGAGGTAGTCTGTTGCACATACAAAAGGTCACAAAAGGAAAGCATACACAGGTTACAAAGGAACAGCTATGATGTTAAAATGTGACATTTCCAACCACAAAAATAAATTCTAAACATAACTTAACAAGTGTTGAAACCCATAAGACTTAAATCTTTTATGGAGATTGCACCATTGTCTCCTCCAAGCCCACTCTGTGATGCATCAGCTGAAATCTTGATGGGTCTCTCCGGGTTGTAAAACGTCAGAACTGGTTTCTCTGTGAGCAGTTTTTTCAGGTGATTCTCTTGTTCATGGTTCCATTCCCATTCTATTTTCTTTTCAGTCAATCTTCTCAGTGGAACGATCTTCTCCGAGAGGTTGGGTATGAATTTTCCCATATAATTGACCATCCCCATGAACCTCTGAACATCCTTTTTGGATTGTGTTCTCGGCATATCCTCAATAGCTGAAACCTTTCTCTGGTCAGGTCTGATGCCTTCACTGCTGATGACATCTCCAACGAAAGTCAACTCTGTTACGCCATTTTTCTCTGTTCAGTTTCAGGTTTGCTTGTCTTGTTGCTTTCAGCACTTTTTTTGCATTGTGCTCCGCTTTTGACTGTCCCCATACAATAATGTCATCCATCAATGTGTCCATGCCCTTAAGGTGCTTGTAGATGATTTGTATGGTTTTGTGATATACTTCAGGAGCTGAGGCAATGCCAAACAGTAATCTCAGGAACCTGTATCTGGCATAAGGGGTGTTGAACGGGCACAATCTTGAGCTAGCCTCATCCAACTTCAACTGCCAAAATCCCGAAGATGCATCTAACTTGCTGAAGTATTTTGATTTGCAAACTGTGACATTATTTCCTCACGTGTCAATAGCTTGAAGTGTTCTCTTTTTATTGCATTGTTTAGATCTCTCTGATCCAGGCATATTCTCAGTTTTCCATTATTTTTTTCCACAATGACGAGCAAACTCACCCACTCAGTCGGTTCATCTATCTTCTGAATCACATTCAGGCTTTCCATTCTGTCTAGCTATGCTTTCGACTGTTCTTGAAGAGCGAATGGGACTTTTCTGTATGGATGAATGACTGGCGGTACACTTTTGTCAATCCTGATGGTGTGTTCTCCTGGAAAACACCCTAATCCTTTAAACAAGTCATTATTTTCTCGTGTCAGTTCATCATAGCCTGGCTTTCCACAATAAGAACTCTCTTCACCAGGTTCAGTCTCTTACAAGCTGATAAACCTAGCATAGCTTGCACATCCTTGGGAACAACAATGAATGACAATGTGAGCACACTGTTCTTGTATGTCACTCTGGTGATACACTTCCCTCTAACTGGTATCTCAGCCCCGGCATAGCCTGTCACTTTAACTCGGACAGACAGTTAGTAACAGACAATACAAACAAACACAACACTAACAAATATTATTTTACATTTCTCCTTCTATTATTTCTTCGGTAGTCACTACTGCAACTCTCTCTCAGTCATTCCAGGTTTAAAGCCAAACCCAAGCGACTGAAAAGATTAGTGTTTCTCTGGTCCCTTTTATGCTACCACGCATGATCCCTTGGTAGACAATTCCAGCTGTGTCTATTGCTTGCAGCTGCTACCTCGTTTACCTTCCGGGTCAGTACATTCCTGCAACAGAGTCTCACTTCCATCCAGGTTGACCGACTTCCTGACCTCGGAAACGAACTGTCAGACCAGCCCGTCCAGATACTTCTCCTTTCACTATTTAGCACAGATTTACAACCAGAACTCCTTGTATTTCTGTCACAACCAGACTTTATAGTACAATTCAACAAGCCAAGTTCCACAACCAAATGCGAATGAATCAGTGTTGCCCAGAACTGTTGAGAATGACCTATGTTACATTCTGATGAAGGTACTTTGTACCAAAATATTGGTTAATAGAACAAAATGATTTTATTTTAAAGAGATTGCTTTTTGAGTGTGCGGTTTATTTTCTTTTTTTAAATTTAGTTTTGGCACTGCTTGTAAACCGGCACCTCATTACTTTATTGGTGTTCGTACCTCCTTTGTAATTTTTGACATTCTCCACATGAAACATAGCTAGAGTTATATAATTTGTGAAAAGTAACTGTAGCAGGGTGGTAGAGACGCCCTGCACATATGAATTGGGGCTGGGCAAAACCCTTGCCCCATTTTAAAATGTATTGTGTTTATTATTTAAAAGAAATGTATAGTTTGTTTATTTTAGAAGGGGGTAGCACTCCATCCCTTGTGTATTGTTTGGTATTATTTTTTATTTGTTTTGTATTATTTATTTTGTGACGTGTGTTTTATTTTGAATGTGTTCTGGCAGAAGAGGGGTTGGCAGTTTGTAATTAGAAAACCCTTTCAGAATGTGACCAAGGGATAATGAAATAATTGATAGCTGGTTAATACCTCAGTCACTAATGTAAAAAGCCGGCAGCTCTCCTTGTTCTGGGTGGGTGTTCGGAAGAGGAACGAGAGCGAGCAAGGGAGAGAAGTAAAACCAAAAGTAAAATAAAGGCTATAGGAAGAGTGAAGGAGATTGCCCAGCCTGACCTGTAGTCAGTTTTGTGTTAGTGACTTGTTTTTGTTTAAACTTTTATTTTTGCTCTGTGAGCAGTGTTTTAGTGTTTAAATATTTATTTTATTTTTGTTGGAAAATAAATATAATGCTGCAGTGCGCTTGCACCAAAATACTTGCCTGCCTGTGGGTGTGTCAGTTCCTGCTTCTGGCCTGATGTCACCTCCTCACCCATCCCTGTCACGGTAACTTTTAATGAATCTGGATAAGTAACTAAAGTGTTGAAGTACCTCATGTTATTTACTTAGACATTTGTAGACAAGTATATTTATTAATTAGATTGAAGGTCTGATATTATTGATTTTCTTTTATACAAACCCTATTAGATGTTTAAGATGACTTTAAGGTTTCGGTTCTTTGCTTTTTTTGCATCTAATAATTCGCTGCTATGGAACTTTCTTTGTGTTTAGTGGTGGTGTTCATAAATAAATCCCTGATCTCTTCGAACTGAAATTGTATTTAAAATTAGAAACTACTCAATTGTTTCAACATCAAAAACATCTGGATTTTAATGTATGACTGCATTGTTGTTATTTTGGCCCGTTGTTAGTTGATTCATTCATGCATTACAATGATGCAGATTGGAGCTTGGAAGGTGGCAACTTCAAGGGGAGGCCAGGAGTGGTGGGTGCCACCTCTGAAGTTTGTCTGCCTGCTCTGCCACCTCCCCTAAAAAAGAATCCACTAAAAACTACATTTCCCAGAATACCATGTCTTCAGTAACTAGGCAAAAGTACGCAAGAAAAACCCACCAAACAATGCATTATCCAATCGATGGTTAACCTGGTTATCTTTACAGCCAATTAGAGTAAGAATTAAGAACATTTGAAAGCTACTCAGTATTGTAAGTGCTGACGGCATTTGATTGAAGAGCATATACTCGCTTGAGAAACTGGACCTACAACTTGTATCAACTGCAGTAAGGTGCTGAAAATTAATCTAAACTGTTTTATAACATGGATTTTCTAATTGATGTATTTTCTTATTTTATTTTGCTGTGTTTTGAGCTTGTAAGCTATTCCATGGTACATTTTAACAAGTTAACTGAGATGAAGAATTTCATGTTAAATACAGGACCCAAGTAACGTAATTCCAGAGTCAGTGTCAAATCTCAATGAAAAAAAAAAAAGTGCTGTCGATAAAGAACCTTGTGTAGAACACACACACACGAGGTTAGAAGAAACCCAAGTGCTATATGTGGTGTTTGTATGAATCAATGTATGCACAGAAAAGGGACTAAAAATAAAAACACTGACACAGGAAGAGTTTGGTGTGTAATGTGGATTGAGTATAATTTAGAACTCGTAGATTCCATGCATATTTATGTACAACGGTACTTCACATTCCATTCAAAATTGTATGCCTTCATTAAGCAAGTATAAAGGTACATACTTATGAATTTGTCTAGTTTGCTTTCCAATGCAGAGACCAAACTTTCTCCTTTTAGAAAAAAATACAACAGCATTTTACTGTGTGACGGTTTAAGAAAAGCACATTTTCTGTATTACTTGGAAATAAGTAAACGTGTTAAAAAAATGTATTATGGAAAAATATAATTTACGAATGCTATTTCAAAAACAATAAAAAACAGATGAATGTGTTGTGTTGCTTTGGAAAACTGCATTGCTGGAATGTGCCCTCAGAGTGTGAAAACTATTTGTTTAATGTCTGACAGGTTTCTAGTGAGTATTGATAATACTGCATTACTGGAGATGAAACGTGACCTGTATTCCTGGTATTTGCACATTGCAGTTTCATATGGAATATCTAATGTCAGTCAATGTGATTAAGAAGTAAATAATACTGTAGTTTTTAACAAGCCTTTCCTTTTATTTCTTTTTACAGGCACTGTAGAAACAGATTTGTAGAAGTGTGCATTCTTGCAAAATATGTAGTTTGGTCTTGCTGAGCCCCTTGAAATGTATTTGTGTGTAGACTTTACAATACACATCAAATGGCAGGCTAAGTTTTGAAAGGGGTGTATGTGTAATTAAAAAATAAAATATATATATTTATATATATATATATATATATATATATAATATATATATCTATATATATATATATATACCCTTAAAGACTAATAATTGTAGGCTATTTCACTTCATACTATTTAAAACAAGAGTTCATAGAAATAGATTTAGCTTACAAAAGATCTATGGTTTACTGTCGCAAAGTGGTTAAATAGGTACAAGTACAGGGGTGATGCAGTGCGTGATGAAACAAACAAGGAGAGTTATAATCCAGTTTGAAAGGTATTTTTATATTATATCCAGGTCTTCTGACCGAATAGTAAGACCCCGGTAATATACTACACTGTGTCTTGCGCGACATAAATAACAACAGGTTACAATCCCACATAATAAGCACAAATATCCGCCCCACAATAATACAGACACGGTCACCAGTCCTGGGTGCGGGCAGTAGTACTCGTGGTGAGTGATACAGTTCATTAGTGACAATCAAGCAGTGCTGTTTCGGGTTAGTGCTGGCCCTTGGCGGCAGCTCTGGAGTCGTGTTTAGTAATATACAGAAAAAGACAAACAAAACGAAACACTCACAAACATTTTTATCTCTCATGGGGTCTCTCACAGTCCTTACGGTTCAAAAGCTTAACCCTTTGTGGTCCATTTATTCAGCACTTGTCAGGCATGTCAGGTCCAATTTATTTTAACACGCCCTGTTTATTTTACACATGCTGTTTAAAATATTTGTTTTCAGAGTAAAACAGGTTTAAAAGGCATTGCATCGCAAAAGGACACTCAGTACTACATCGCCAGCCAAGCCCCACCCCGTGTTTGCTGTATTTTTCACATACCTCTTCATAGACATGCATAATGATAAATCCTCTCCTGATCACTCGTTTTATCACCAAACTCCTCAATAATGCAAAATAAGTCATTATTTTATTGCTATAACATCTCAAAATGCTCTGTAAATGTCTGCGATATTCTTTGAGTACTGGATGCGGAAGGAGCTATCTTCTTGTTTATGTCCTGTTATCTCTGTGGTGCAAGGATAACAGTCTGTGTATTGTTCAGACACGTCCCCTTTCTTTTTTTCGACTTCATTTGGCTCGTACTGGTCTTACTCGGCCATTGAAAGGTTTTCTCTGCTTTTTCCGGAGAAAATATGACTAGAGACCTGTGCTTTACGTCTTTATGATGATGTCGGACCGGAAAGGGAAAATTGTAATCTCGGACATGGTCCGACATAAGACCGAAAAGTCTTAAACCAAACAAAGTAAAAGATTACAATTCTCCGTCCCCTTTTATGTTGTTACACATGACCCCTTGGTAAACGAGTGCAACCGCCTTCCGGGTCAATGCATTATTGCAACTGAGTCTCGCCCCCTTCAAGGCTGACTGACTTCCCTTGAACCCTAGGAAAGAACTCTCAGACCAGCCCGTCCACGGAACTCTGTTCTTGCTGCTTAGCTTCCTCACAGGTCGGGAGGGAGGTTGTAAACCAAGAATCATTGTATTTCTGTCACATTTATCCATTCTTGAAAATGTGGAATATCTCTTGATTGCGTTTAAAAGAAAAGCATGGAAGGATAATGTTCTGCTTCAGACTGCAGTACATTTAGAACAGTTCTGGTTATCTGGAGAGATGGTTAGTAATATGGGCTATGTGCAACCCTCCACTCGATGGAGAGGAAAAACCACCTCTGTTAGGAGGAAACCTCTTGAGGTAATGGCGGGAAAGGTGCCCCCACCCGGGCATACTAGCTATTGATTGGTGAGCTGCTGAGATGCCTGTTGGAAGAGAACGAATGTAGGATGGACTGCTGCTGATGATCAGCAACCCATAGTTATTATAAGGTGATGACTAAAGTTGGCTTTTGCTGCTGATAATGCTAAGCTGATCCTGCATGATTGCAGGGTATAGAACTGGGGACCTGTTGTAGCGTAGAAGGACCTGGTAGACGAAGAGAGAGCTGATGACATGTATTTGTCTTTCAGATGAGAGTAGATTGGAGAGCGATGTGTTTAGTTGAATATGAGATGCTAAAACTGGGGAACCTGAAGAGGGATTGGAGCTGCTGAAGGGACCAGACTTCGAAACTTAGTGATCTTCAATTATTTGGCAGTGAAATTGAGGGGAAGGAGTGCAGCGGTGAATAGCTGCTGCAGACTGAGAAGCTAAAGCGAGGTTGAATTCTGGGATGTTGATAGTTGGAATTAAAGTTGAAGCAGGGGCTGGCTGGGTTGCTATGGTGGGGCGGGACTGAAATGTTTGTGGGGGATGGAGGGGCGGATGCAGAAAAAACTGCAGCTGCCGTATTGAAGATGAATGGATTGCCATGACTGTATTGAAGATGCTGGAATTTCATTTGTTGACTGTTCCAGTGTTGCAGCACGGTGTATCACATTCTGATGCCTAGAGAGATCAAATGCCGACCATCGTAGTGTTAGTTAATACAGGATTGATCAGCGGTTTGCTACTATCGTGAGAGCTTGGAATGGATAAGGTGAACTCACATCCAGAGATTTGGGTTTCACAACTCCAATCATTCTCCTAATAGTGGAACTCCTTACCTCATAATCAATACAGAATTTCTGTCTCGTACCACGTCTCTCACCATGTATTAATGCTTGAGAGGAGAAGCGGACATATTAGATGGGGATTAGCATTAGCCTTGACTGCGGAACTGGCTGCCAAGATCCGAGTATTGGAGGAAAGCTGGTGTATTAGTAGCTCTGAAGGAGGGTTTCTTGTTTCTAAAATATATTTTTACGTGAGAATCCAGGTTTTTTGCAGTTGAGGCGAGAGAGAGAAGGCGCAATATGAATGTTCTGCCTTGGGAATAATGCAAATTTTTAAATTGAAGTGGCCAAAGGGAGATAATGGGTTGCATTTAGAGATTGATTTTTATACTTGGAAATTGGTAATAAGTTGTGAAATACGTTCCAGGATTGTTGAGTGGGAGGCTGGCTTCAGATTTGGGTGAGCAATGGAGCAGCTGAAACAGCAGATGTAATGAAAGGGGGGGCGGAGATTGGCATATGAGAGGCTGAAGGAGGAACTGCAATGGTGCTGGAGCAATTGTCTATGCCATCTAAATGAGTGTTTATTGCTCACAAGGCATTGCTGGTGCTGCTGAGAGAGGAGGGGAGATGTGTGAGTGAAAAATTTGGCTATGCCAGGGTAAAATCGAAATTATGAAAATAACTTTAGTTCAGTAGCAGTGAAAACTGGAGGTGTACAGGATGGGAAAGTCTAGTAAAATAGCAGTGTGAAGCCTGTTACCAAAAATTAAACTTGACAGAAACACGTACTCAGCCATTTCTTAGTATTTGCAAGCAGTCTAAATTAGAACTGTACTTGAAAATGTTCTCTGTACAGGATGGAAAAGTCCAGTAAAAAAGCAGTGTGAAGCCTGCTTCAAAAAATTAAACTTGACAGAAACAACAACTCAGCCATTTCTTAGTATTTGCAAGCAGTCTAAATTAGAACTGTACTTGAAAATGTTCCTTTTCAGAAAAATTAAATTAAATGAGCTTGGAAAATAGCTTGGAAAATATAGCTCTTAATGTTTCACAAATATCAAAACAGAAACCATATGTGGTTGCTGGACTTGATTTCTGACTACAGGCGCTTGCTGTGGACTATCAAGAGCGGCTGATGCCCAGTTGCAGGTTGGAACATCAGCTGTGGGGACTGAAAGTGCTGAACCCAAACAGACAGCGGCCATGATTGGAGTGGCGAATACTGGCTTGAAGTAATGGAGAAGCAACCCGTTTGTCCATATCGTTGAGACGTGTATTAATTGAGGCAATTGAGATGGTGATGGAGTGAATGGAGGGACTTCATGTCCTCAAAATATTCTTATGAAGCTGGTAGATGAGATTGGGTAAGTCTCCTGGTTGATGCGCTGCTGTGCTGAGAACTGCAGCCTGTCGTGGGACTGTGCGAGTGAGCTTGTGAGAAGGAGGCAATGTGGATGTAGCAGATATAAAGGTATAATTTATTACTGAGCAACGTCATATGCTCGTTTCCAGCCAGGATGTTGATACTGTTGTCGAGCAGGGTTTTTAAGAGTTTGGTGTGCGGCCGATTCTTATAAAATAGCTGCTCCGGAGGCTGAGCCTGCTTGCAGGGCGTTCTGATCTCCATAGTGCCGGGGCATCAGGTCTGGGTGCTGGGTAGAGGTCTGCATTAAAAGTAGACGGTCCATCTGAGAAACTAATAAGATATTTTGAGGAGAATCAGGAAAGCGCAAGAGAAAGAACATAGATTATGACGTGGCTTAGCTCCCACCCCCGAACTACACTTTAAAGTTACCATATACAATGTTCTGCATTTGGAAAGAGTCAGGATGCTTTATATTACTATACCAAATATTATAAATAAGGACTACAGTATTATCATTTCTTTATTTGCATTAGTGCAATACTGGTGCTCTTGGCTATAAAAGGCAGAGCTAACTACATCAAGAGTAGCCACTTCTCAGGCTATAATATTATTAACATTAAGGCAGGACTAAATGGCTGAGAGAAATACATTGTTCAAGTTAACATTACAGTTAAAATGAATGCTGTAGCTTGCATACCCCATATATTAACATTAAAGTATGTGCTGTATTTATTAAAAGTACTCGTGACTTCAAGGTAACTTTGCATTTTACTCACCTACTGTAAAATACATGTTATGCACATAAGGGATTATTTTTAAAGGAGACATGTTTAATACGCCATTATTTTGTTTTTTCTGCACCTCTGTTTTTTCCCACTAATTGAGTATTTTCAAAAGCTGCAAATATTTTATTTATATAGCGCCTTTCATACAAAAAGTATATCAAAGAGTTGTACAAGAAAATCTAAATTTAATAAATTTCTATAGAGATTAAAGAGAAACACATTCATTTTGCTAATCTAAAAAAGTAAGTTTTCAATTTTGACTTAAAATCATCAACTGATGCAGCTTTTTTTTTGTGTCCAATTATAATTCCCCCCCCCCCCCCTCCCGATTGTCTCCCAATTTGGAATGCCTATTCGCTTTTCTCCTCACTGCAGCAATTCCCCACATGGCTCCAGAGACCCGAAGATTCAGTGATGTCCTCTGATCCCCTGACCAAGCCAGCTTCCTTTTCACCCAGGAACTTGAGAGGACGTTATTGAGCTACCGACATCTGGAGGACAAAGGCCAGCCCAGTAGGTGTCCGTTCTGAGCTTACTGGGCGCCTGACCAGCAGGGTTCACTGTAGAGCAATAAAGAGAAAAAATCCCTGGTTTGGGAGCACCAAACCCAAAGTGACGCTCCCTTCGGAGTCCCTGATGTAGAACTTCTGATAGGTGGCAGTGCATTCCACAATCTGGGAGCATAGTGACTAGAAGCTCTCTCTCCCTTCCTCCTTGTGTACACCTGGGAGGCACGTATGTGACAATTTACATTTACAACAATGTGTTAATATTATACAGTTGCATTGTCTTACAGATTTTCTTAATAGTGTAGTTTACATACAAAAACAATAAGAAAAAGAATACAATAACACATTATATAAATATATATATTATAGATATATATATATATATATATATATATATCACTCGCTGAGGTGCACACAGAGAAAACAGACAGGTTCACAAGGCATTTAACAAGGCTTGCTCTTATACTGAAATGCCAGCTGTGTTGGCGAGATGTATCCAAAAAGAAAATAAACAGTTTAAACTAAATTTCAAACAAAACAACCGAAAAAATGCCGATGTAAACCAACTGGACCGGTAACCACATCCAGTTGGTGAATAAGTAATTCCACCTGCGGTTTGGGGGTTTTCTGGCTGGCTAGGCTTCTTTAGGAAACCCTTCTCCTACCCTTGTTCGGCAGTCCAGTCCTTTGTTAGTCCCAGCAGCGGACAAGCCGTTCCTCGTAGCCCCTGTAGAGAACAGGGAATCACAAATGCAAATAACCACAGCGTTATCCAACACAGATTCCAGTTATTCAAGTTATCAAGTTAGTCGGCTCTTCTATAGATGAACCCAGGATTTTCTCAGAAAACAAACCAAACAACCCCCCAGACTGCCGCTACATGCTCTCTTTTACCAGCCAGGCATTGGGCTGTTACAGGCTACAGGTGTGGGCCAGTTAAGGCTAATGATACTCTAACAGTAGTGAAACCATAATCGCCTACTTAACCACACCTGCAGCCTGTTAGCCCGTTAACTTCTTGACGCTATGTCATGCAAATATTCTATCTGGTCTATCTGGCAACACCTCTTACCAAGCCTGCCATGAACGCCTGCTGGTGGTGAACTTGTGAGCTGGCTCTATATATATATATATATATATATATATATATATATATATATATATATGTGTGTGTGTGTGTGTGTGTGTGTGTGTGTGTGTTTGTAGTTGCATTTTGACTATTTTTTCCCGCTGGTTTGGGACAAGTTTCGATTGTGCTTATATGACATTGCTAATACATTTAAACCGGAACCACTGGTGGATTACACCATTTACATTTTCATTACTTATTCCTGTAAACTTTCTAAGAACCACAGAAAATTGTGCATGAAATGTGATCCGCTGGCAGGTAAAACAGAGGTCCACTTTAGAAATGGATTAAAAATGTTGATTTTGATGTTTCCACCGAATTTGAAACTCCTTTCCAAAATTGGGCCCATAGTGTTTAAATTGGAGAGTAAATTACTCAATGACTCAAAACCTTATCTGGAGCGTTGGATACAGGACTACAGTTGTTACACTGCAGATCAAATGTTTGGAAGACATGTAGACAAAGTTAATTGTTTAAATTTTCTCTTTGCTGCCGACATGCTCGAATTTCGTAACTTTTGTTTTACGATGATGAAACATGATATATCTCAGCCGTTCAATGAACTATCTTTTTTTTTCAATGGGACATAGCCATGGCTGCGGTGAATATCCCCATGTAATTGGTTTATGGTTGCGGTAGGTGTGGCTTTTTTTATTTGTGTTTCATTTTTGACTCCGCCATTTTCTGACTTTAATGGAAAATTGTATTGACACTCGCCTGTTTGAAACGTCTATATCTCCCGTTCTACAAGACCAAAAGTGCTGATCTATAACTCATTCCAAAGCTAAGAACTAGGCTAACTAGTCATTTTTTTATTTTTTCATGTTATTATAAAAACTGACTTTATAATAAAAATTACTTCCGGAATGTTTTTCGCCCCGCTGTGTGTCTGTGTGTGTATGTGTGCAGATGCAGGTCATATCAGATGCCGACTGAGACAAACAACTAATTACTGAAAAGACATCTAAGATAGCCCTTTTGTAGATGTTTTACTGTTGTTTTTAATTATATACGTTTTTATTTTATTTTGTGTCTTGTTTTGAAAATGTTTCTCTGGATGGAGGAGAAAGTAAATATGACATCTGTGTGATCTCTAGCTAGCTAAATTAGTATATTTGCCGTGTCAATGTTGTTTTATCATTATTTTGTTTATTAGTGTACTTCGTTTCTGTGTGTGTAAACAGTAGATAAGTATTTTGCTGTAGTCATTACTTTTATTATTATTTAGCTGTTTATTATTGGTAGTTTTTTTCTTAACCTATACAGTATTCGCAAATTTCTTCTTAAAATAAATAAATAAATAAAAATAATAATAATAAAAAACATACTCAACATCTTGTGTAGCATACATATTGAGACCTCTACACATAAATAATTAATTTAAATTACAACAGGATTATATTATATTTCTTGGTTTCTTCAGTTTCACTTTCAGTTCTAGTTCTACATCTGCCATTTCGGCTCTTTTCTGCACATTTCTTTTACATTACAAAACCTTATGTAGTTCTGCAACTGTACAAGCAATTTCAATTCTGATTAAATATTTGATATCCTCATAAAATTGCACATCTCCCTGTAACAGGGCGAGCAGCCCTGTTCAGTTATTTTTAGAACTGGGTCTCCCCCATCGCTCCTGTGCAGTTTATTTTGTATTTGTCTTATGATTTATTTATGTATGTATTTGTTATATGTAAAAATGACTGGTGAGTCGTGTTATTGTTTTGATGGTGGGGCAAAAATAAATGAAAGTATGCGATCAGTGAAGGCGATTGCCCAGCCTGACCTGTGTTTTTGTGTTTGATTTTGTTTTTGTTTAGATATTTTATTTATTTATGTATTAAAAATAAACGGCACGCTGCGTCTTTTTCATTGCAGTTACCTGACCTGTGGGTGCTTCCTCATTCTGGCCTGACATCCCCGTAACACCATTTCCTGTCACACTCCCTTATACTCTTAACTTTTTTTCTAAATCATTTGGAAAAATATGACAATATGCACATTTGTGAAATATTATTATTAATATGTCATATTTCAATATTTTTTTGGAGGTGTTGCTTATAAGATAAAATCTACAAAACACCCTACAACAAAACAGATGATATCATTGGAAAGGTCTACTCAATACCTTTCTGATGATATATTGGGTTTTAATTTGTGATTTATGGTTATTAAACTACAAGCGTTAAACTAGAAAGTTGTTGGATACATGCACAATTTATAGTCATTCCTTGTAGGCAGCATAGTGTTAAGCCTTTGAAGGCTGGTTTACCCATTATGACATTTCCAACTAACTATAGTGAAGCCGAAAGGTTACTGGGACACACAGAGGCAGCTACCAAAGTTTTCATCCAGCAGAGATTAATCAGAAGCAATCAGCTTTTGGAAGCCACCATTGTCATTACTATGTTTTTGCCAGTAATTGGAGTTAAAAGATTAACTATCTAAAGTTGCTGGGCCTGATTTACTATGCTCCTGCACCATTATAAAATTAGCACCAACAACTAGAAACAAATAACCTAGAATGTTAGTATAAGGCCTCTGAGGGCATTTAAGGAAATGCGAATAGTGAGAAATCTGACCAATAGACATGCATTTATATGTACATTCATGCCAAGGAACATGTCTATGGTGTACAGTAAATTACTCCATTCACAATGTAAAATAAAAGCCATGGGAAACATACAGAGAGTCTTCATAGTCGCACCATATGTGAAAGGTTAAAAAACTTTTGTATAAAATCCAGGGTTTATCAGAGTACCCTTTGTCTATATGAGTGTAGGAGGGTATGAATCAAAATTTGGTGGAGATAATTTATAGGTATAAAATCAAGGCAGTTATTGTGTTCACCAGTAGGTGTGAGGGAAAGACAGACAGACAGTATCAGTGCATTAGGATCCCCATTTCAGTTCAGTCAGGAAACTCCTGCAATAGATAATTTGTTAATGTTTAGATCAGACAACACTACTACATTCTAAATATTTTTGCACTACATTTGTCTTTCAAGGTACCCTTGTCCATAAATTAACTTGCAGGTAAGTGGAGAGGCTGACCGCAGTGAAGCCATTGGTAGGGGGCCAGAATAAATACCTTGCCTGTTGAAACAAAGCCAAAAAGCAGATGGAGGCTGGGAAGGAGGGGGTAAACTCTAACACACAGTAGGGACGTAATGGACTGATGCATTGTTTATACATTTCCTTAATCAGGTTTGGATCTCTCCAAGGCTAATGTTTACTTATTATGAAAGCCATAGCCTTTTGTTAACCTCAGTGAAAATAGGATCTGCATTATATTCTAAATAGAAAAATATAGTTTTGGACTCCTTCACCCAAAAGCTATGAAAAAAATGCCCTATTCAGCACCAGACAGGAATGATCCAGACCATTTAAAAGCTCTCCATACTACGCAGTCCAACCTTGACCTCACTCACTAATGTGCCTTCTGGGCTCTGTTTTGCTTAATCACAAAATGTCATTATTCTTCCAAAACAGAATTACATGTAGTGACTGCCTATCTATACAGGCCCAGCTTGACCAGAGGCAGGTTTACTATGAAAACTAAGTGTGGGGATTATAGAGTACTCCCAGGATCGATATCTGTTTTATACATAGTGTGCAACTCTAAAAATCTTCATACAAAGTGCAACCACTTTGTTAGAAACCCCCCAGTGGATGAATCCCACTTCACTTGTCACATGATTGACTGCAAGGTTCTTAAGTAATGATCAATGATAGTTAATGATCTTTAGGTCTGGACCGATTTTAAGGGATTTGTTTTTGGTGGAACTACAGCAGTGAGAAAACACACAAAGACGTAATTGTTTCTCATTTAGGTAGGGTGAGATGTGATTTAACATATATATTGTATTCTATGTTGTTTTCTGGCTATTTCATCCTTTGTTTTAGATTTGTGTGTGTGTGTGTGTTTCGTGTTTATTTGCCACGGCATAAACACTTTATGTTGAATCCAAAGAACAGAGCTCCAGGTTCAGATTTGCATATTAGTGCCCAACACAGCAGTCATTACCTGCAAGGGCATTTAATGAAAGACAAGGTCAGTTTTCTCCAGTTTATGACTGCTGCCAACACAGTTAATGCTATTACAAATTGAACACGTGTGCAAGGTGAATGGCGGGAGATTACTCTGTTCTATCAATAGCAATGTTAGATGTTACAAACAGAATGACCACCACAATGAATAAAGGTCTCAAGTGTATTAATAATAAACCATGCAAAAAGTCTTAATCTTGCATGTCTAAAAATTTTTTTTGTAGATCGTACATAAGTATTTTTTTTTCTATTAACACATAGGTGCTTTTACATTGAGAAGGTTTCTATGTACTTTTTTGTATATCGGTTTAAAAACTACATTAGCCAGAAACACTTTCCCATTGCCTTTTACTGAGTGTGCCTTGTGACCGTACTCGAGTTGGGGGATTGTGAAGAGAAGTTAGCAGTATACTGAGATGGCAGTTCTGTGGAGAAAAGTTTCAAAGGTTATTTTAACCCTTAGCAGTCAATTTATTCAGCGCTTGTCAGGCATGCCATCCAATTTATTTTCACACATGCTGTTTATTTTACACGAGCTGTTTAAAATATATATTTTTTTCAGAGTAAAATATGTTTAAAAGGCACTGAATCGCAAAAGTACACTCAGTGAAAGGTTTTCTCGGCTTTTTCCGTAGAAAAAATGACTAGAGACCTGTGCTTTATGTCTTTTTGATGATGTCAGACAGGATCTCTGAGATAGGAATGTAGCAGCTTTACATTTTACATTTACATTTTTTATTTTTTTACATACTCTCATTTTGTTGATCATTAACACTAGAACCGCCGTGCGGGTCGATTTGACTATTTTGCATTTAAAATGTTAATTACTCCTCCGTTGTAAATTGTATGTGTGTCCATTTTTTTACTTTTCCTAAATATATGAATTAAATATCCTGAGAGCGTTTGATAGCCAGAACTGCACAAATGATAAAGTTATAAACAGTTCTATCTAGAATCGCCACATGGGTCAATATGTAATATAATGTAAGCTATTCTTTTTTTTTTTTTGTAAATGCAGCAAACAAGACATGCCTCCTCCTCCTAGCACACATTTTTTTTTTCCAAGCCTTTGTAGATTCACTACGAGACAGAGATTGCTATGATTGTGGATTTGTCAAGATGCTAACTCAAATGCTAACTCAAGCCTCGTTGCTTATTTTTCAATGTACCTGGGAGACAGCAATCCTTTGTTTTGTTCCAAAAATACAACTGGGAATATATCAGAAGGAAATATTTAATCTTGAAAGTAGTCATTTTGATTGGAAAACGGCAAGCTGCACGCAGATGCATACAGCAAACTGAAATGACAGGTAGGATAACAATTATTTTTTATATTTCTTTTAGGAAGAAAAAAAAACATTTTGGTTTTACAGGCTTGTATGTACCAGTTTACACGAGTTTACAGAATACCGTTCAATGGAACTGCATCTGTGTTTACAACACAGCTCCTGGGTGCAGACAGTCAGCTGGCAGACGTGTACGCTCCTCCATAGAGTACAATGCAGCCATCAGAATGGAAATATTTTAGATAAAATTTTAGATAAGATGTTCATGAAAAAACTTTTCAGTTGTATCCGACAATATGTCTTTCGTTTTCATAAGGAAGGAGTTAAAAAATGTGCAGGTCAAAGTGACCCACGCGGCAGTTCTAGATCAAGGTAGTTCGAAAATCTGGCAGTTCTAGTGTTAATGAACATTTCTGTATTGTGGGTGTTGTCGAGTGTTTGAAAATTAGACATTTTGTGTTTGATTTGAAAGTTATGGTCTCAAAGAGTTGAATGGGTAAAACTTCAAGTATATTTTCCTCTAGAGGAATTTTCACTTTTTTACATCACTATTGTGGTATTATGCCTATTTTTCAAATGGCACAGGATGCAAATATAGCCTTCATCCATGTCTGTGTGTGTGTGTGTGTGTGTGTGTGTGTGTGTGTGTGTGTGTGTGTGTGTGTATATATATATAACAGCCTTCAGCGAAGGCTAATTTGCGCTTTTTTAAATCAGCAGACACAGAACGGTACTTTTCTAGCACTTTTATTATTTACAGAAGTAAATAAAAAACAAAACAAAAGCCTAACTCTAAACTTTTTCTCCAATTCCTCAACTACAAACCCGTTGCCTAAGCCATTTACCGGTTGTAAAAACACTTTTTCACACACATTTTTACAATTAAAATACCACTAAGGTTCACACAGTAACTGTTCTTTATTTTTTTCACACAGACCCCAGCTTCACACAGACACCCCTGTCAAGACAACCTGTTTATATACCTGCCCGGTAATTACAGGTAGAGGACACTTATTAATCTATAAAACAATTGAACAGGTAATCAGTTAAACCTGTGGCTGTACAAACACAGCCACAAAACCCACCTTTTCATGTTTATTTAGCAGGAAGAGAAATTAACCCCATGCCTGCCAACCACCACCAACATATAACCCAACACTTTATTTACAAGCAGGCCTCTGCCCTGCCACATATCCTCCCCTTTGTGTGTAGCACACCTGGCCATTTCAAGACTACCTTCCTCCCCTTTCTTTTAAAACCACCTCCTCCCCTTTAAAACACAACCACCCCTCTTTACGTGTACTATTGTCCTTTCTTGTTCGTGGGGGTGGATTAAAGGGTGGGTTATCCCACATTGTGGCACATCCACTAAAGGACCTAGGACCAGTGACAGGGGACCCAACCAACATGGATGGGGCTGCAGAAGTGCATGTGGGTGACCGTGAGGCTGAATCTGCAAGTGCCAATCCCAACAACAGCGACGCGACGTCTGGCACAGTGTAAAGAACAGGGAGTCATTCCCAGAGACTGCAGGTCCAGACATAAAAGACAGATGTCTGAGAGAGTAGGTCAAAGGACCTGACGTGTAAGTGCCAGAATGTGGCACTGAGGTGGTGGTCGGGGCTTTGGTGTAGGTGGTCTCTTCACCTCCTCCCCCTTCTCTGTAATCCGTAGCTCCTCCTCGTGCTGTGCAGATGGCAGAGCTTCTCTTTCTGGGTCTGCATCTCTTGCTCCGATGACAGCAACTCTTGTTCCGACAGCAGCAACTCTTGCTCCGGTGCAGGCAACCCCGGTTTCCACACCAGCAACTCCTGTTCCGGAAACAGCAACTCCTGCTCCTGCACAGGCAACTCCTGCTCCAGCGCAGGCAACCCCTGCTCCTGCACAGGCAACTCCTGCTCCAGTGCAGGCAACCCCTGCTCCTGCACAGGCAACTCCTGCTCCAGCGCAGGCAACTCCTGCTCCAGCGCAGGCAACTCCTGCTCCAGCGCAGGCAACTCCTGCTCCTGCGCAGGCAACTCCTGCTCCTGCGCAGGCAACCCCTGCTCCTGCACAGGCAACTCCTGCTCCAGCGCAGGCAACCCCTGCTCCTGCACAGGCAACTCCTGCTCCAGCGCAGGCAACTCCTGCTCCTGCGCAGGCAACTCCTGCTCCAGCGCAGGCAACCCCTGCTCCTGCGCAGGCAACTCCTGCTCCTGCGCAGGCAACTCCTGCTCCAGCGCAGGCAACCCCTGCTCCTGCGCAGGCAACTCCTGCTCCAGCGCAGGCAACTCCTGCTCCAGCGCAGGCAACTCCTGCTCCTGCGCAGGCAACTCCTGCTCCTGCGCAGGCAACCCCTGCTCCTGCGCAGGCAACTCTGACTTCTGCACAGGATTTAGAGACATTAGAACTTACCCATCTGGCTCTGCACTCAGCATAATCTTCCACCTCTCTATATGTTGGCCTCTTGTTGCAGGCAGTTGGCCTCCTGTTGTGCAGCATTCAACTGCAACAGTGCTTCTATCAGATCTTTTATTTCTATCATTTTTATTTTAGTTCTGTAAGGGCCCATCTGTAACAAAGACTTTGAAAATCAGCAGACCCAGACACAGAACAGCACTTTTCCAGCACTTCCGTGCACTTTTATTATTTACAGAAATAAACCAAAAGCAAAACAAAACCCCACAAGGAGTGCTAAACTAAGATGCTTTTCTTCTAATCCCTCAACTATAAACCAGATGGCTAAGGCATTTACCGGTTGCAAAAACACTTTCACACAAAGTTTTACAATTTAAATACCACTAAGGTTCACACAGTACCTTTTCATTATTTTTTTCACACAAGTCTGGTCTTTACACACAGACAGCCCTGTACAAACATTTTGACCTGTTTATATACCTGCCTGCTAATTACAGGCAGGTGACGCTAATTAAACTATAAAACAATTAAACAGGTAATCAAATAAACCTGTGGCTGTGCAAACACAGCTACAAAACCCACCTTTTCACATTTATTTTGCAGGGATAGAAATTAACCCTATCCCTGCCAATTCCCAACAATGCATAACCCAACAAAAAAAAAAAAAAAAAAAAAAAAAAAAAAAAAAAAAAAAAAAAAAAAACTATATATATATATATATATATATATATATATATATATATATATATATATATATATATATATAATATAAAGATCTTTCACCCTTAAAATTTCTTTGTTTATACATCTAATAAATTTTGTATATTTTATATACATTTCACAAAGAAACAGTAAAAATATGACAAATAAAAAAAACATATAATAATATATATTAAGATGCATTTTAATGGCACATATACAGTTTATTTACTGTTTCAGTAACACATCACACCAATAATGTAAATGTTGTTATTATGGCTTTTTAATACCTAAAATGTATTTTTTAAAAGGATGCAGCACTGATATATTTCTATATTCCTAAGTACAATACATCCTCTTTTAACTATATAACTATAGTTTTGATCTATAGTTAACAAATCGCAAGCTTTTAAAAATGACTAATGCACAGTTTTGCTGTGACAAGTTCCACACTCTTACCACCTTCTGCCCGTAGTGAGATGTACGGTTTCAAGAGGCTGGTGTACACATAAAACAACAGATCCTCCAATTTAAATTCATGGTAATGCATGCTGATGTTTTAAATGAACGTCCAGCTCTGAATAATGAGATGAGCTGTATTCACATGGTATTTCCTAAAGTGCATTCATTTTAGTCATTAAAGTGATCATTTATTAGTCTGTATGGAGAAAAGGCTTTAACCACTGACTGGCACGTTACCTAAACCTCTTTTTCTGGGCTGAAAACTAGTGATGTGCCATTTGATTCTTTTTACTGACTCAATCTGTTTAATTCTTTCAGTTTAGTGAATCAGTTCAAAAGATTTGTTTGTTGATTCACTAGCAAAGGCCATTTAAGCTAAGATGTTCACTTGGTGGGCCGCACTGTAAAAAAAAAAAAAAAAAAAAGTTGTACATAATACAATAATTTACATGAAAATGTCTGTTGTATGTAGGCCAGTATACTCAAATATACTACTTTACACAAAACACATTACCGCCAGCGCACGATTCCTGGTCAATAAGTATGCAGGCACGGTTTCAATCAATTAATCAGCATATTGCTTAATGTATTTTATAGTACAGAAATAGGCAGATATAACTAGAAGCAACTTTCCTAGAACACTGACAGAAAAACTCAATATCACAAATGTAATATAATGGAGGAAATTGAAGAGTAGTGTATTTTACTTTCAATGGAAATCTCAAAAAAAAAAAAAAAAAAAAAAGTCAGAATATATACAATAATGATAAGTCATAATATTTATATAATAATATCCAAAACATAACATTTCTGTAGCACTGAAAAAAGATACTGGCCAGCTGTGAAAATGCAATTTAGTAAAGAGAAACAGAACCACTGTGAAATGTACCTTGGTACATAAAAGGTGTTTTTTACATGTCTACATTCTTTTTGTGTGTTTTTCAGATATGTGTTATTTTTTTTTTTTTGTGTGTTATTTCAGATATGTTTAAGTTATATAACAACTGATTACAAAAATCAATTTGATCTTTTTTTTTTTGGATAAAATCTAAAATCATATTTGACTACCGTAGTAAATAAACAGTAATTGAAGGCACTTAATGTAGAGAAACCATTAAAAATAAAATTAAAATAAAAAATCATGCTGTAGTTTAATGATGCCCACAGTAGTATTACTGAAAAACTGCAATCTCAGAAAGTCCTTGATGCCCTACATCTGTGCTATAGAATCAGTTTATGGCATAGATTTTAAAATAAGCATAGATTTTTCTCAAAGCAAAATTAAAACATTCCCAACACTTAGGGGTGGCAGTTTAAGAAGAAATAGACTTTGTTTTAAAATTACAGGTATTGATTGAGGAGTCAAAACTTTCACATATCCTCTATTTCTGTTGTTCAGCAGTGGCTACAGTGCCACCTACTGGTGGGGCAATTTGTGAAGTTTAATAAATCCACAGTGCATAAATACCAGTGTTGTTAGTGCAAACCTTGAAATTTTTTGGCATCTGAGCCCATTGATTTAAATGGAGAGGCAAGGGGTCTCGACACAACCCACTAACTTCATAGTTCAAAGATGACCTTTTAACTAAAGCATGAACTCTGCAGTCAAGAGGCAACTACATATACAATCAACATTATTAACTCATCAGCTGCTAGGAGGAGATCCATTACAACAGACAGCAAATGTCATGTCAACAGGAACAGAGCACTTTTTAAATGTCCCTGCGACAGCATTTCTCCCCCAAGCACATGCACTTTATTGCTGGGATTTTGTAACATAATATCAGAGTTAGCGAGCGAGAAATATACCCTGGTCTCCAGGTTTAGAGGGGTTGCAAAACAGACTTTATATTGATGTTTGCATTGTGGGACATTGCTCGTGAGATGTGAGAAAGTGAAGGTCTTGTTTCACTGTAGGAATGTTCTAGTTTTTGTATTTTCCCTGAATGGTTTAATGACCTGCTGCTCATTAAGTGTAAGGCATTGCTATGCATGTGTTATCCTACATTCCTGTGGTTATGCTGGGTGTTCAGCAGTTAAACTTTGAGTCTCCGCAAATATGTGTACAAATCACATAATTCATTCATTTCCAAATTATCTTATAACAGCACAAGCAGCAAAATATCGACACTTTATAAATACTAAAATAAATATACTAATCCAACGACAAATTTCGACTAAAAGTGCTTTTCAATGTCGTCATTGTCGTTTGTTACATGTACTGGTGCATAAAACCTGTGGAATTGTTTGGGCTCATGATAGGCTGTTTGTCTCTGTAAACAGCAGGATGGTTCTTCCAGAGGTGAGTACAATTATACTAAGTATTTCCATCCCCGCGTATAGACTGTAGCGTTTGTAGCACTACCACTAAATGGTAAAAACCTGCCTTTCACAATTTCCTCATTTGGAATTTGAAGGCTGCTAACATGGACTTGAACAAAATCTTTTCCTGTGCTTCAGTGGAGGGCTCAATACAGCACAGGCTTCAGGGTTTAAACTTTAATTAAATTTAACACTATATATATATATATATATATAATATATATAGAGATATATATATTATAATATATATATATATATATATATAGTACAGATTGCTCTAATTTATTTAATAGGAGAATGGTATTACTCACCAGTAGATGCCAATTTCTGGAGGCATGTTCCGGATGCCAAGAAGAAATGAACATAATGTACACCACGTTCATTTAGTACTTAAAGAGATTCTGATATGTTTTAGGTGCAAAATACAAATATTATGCAACCCTAGATCCTGAGATTTTAGAAGCTAGGCAATGCTGACTATAGCCTATATCCTGCTTCAACACCGGCTGTAATACTATTAAAGGTGCTGTTCTTTGAATGAGAAATCAAACTAAGATCATATCTACTTTATGGTCTCCTACAGCATTTTAGACTTGTGGACCTAAATCACACACTTTTATTCTTTTCACAATGATATAGTTTGAGATTTCCACAATTCTACCTGTGTGTATTAATTTATTGTGATACCACTGGATCAGTCAATATATAGAAATATGTTTCCATTCCATTCTACCATTGGCTTTTACCACCATGGCATTGCCATTGAAGACCATTTGGAAAAACCAAAATTCCATATTCTACTATTTCTATTTAAAGTTAACCCAATTGAGACATTGCTGAATCTCATTATCAAAGCCATGTTCTTTATTTGAAAAGAGAAAAACACCAATTGAAGTTACAAAACTTAAAACAATATTTAAAAGCAATTGAAAACTCAGGAATTTAAATAAAGAGCTGTTGTATTCTTACTGTGTTTATTTTGTTTTATTCATACTGATGACACTTTGAAGTAATTTTATTTGTATATTTCCCCCTACTGTACAGTATATTAGTGCTTTCATAACTGTGTAGATGGGGTCAAGACCTATTTGAAAACATGCTACTGTATTTCAGTGGTTCAACCTTGTAAGCGTGTGTATCCTGTGTGACTGCATGTCTCTATTTCTTGCAGTACTCTGTGTTGTCTGTGTTTACATGTTGTTTTCTTTTACCTTGTCTGGGGGATTTGTGACTTTGAAAGTAGTGAAGAATGCAATTTGTTTGTTCCAAACTAAAGTGTCTCAATGACTTTTACAGAACACAAATTAAATGTCCGTATCACTCAGATTACCGTATAGTGTCTCCGAATGCTTACCTAACTTTGAAAGAGTCAGGGAACAAGAAAGTGTCCCTTCAAAACATTAGGCTTTATACTCTGTTTCTAGGGATCCCCCATGTAACACTGGCTGCTGTGGCTACTTTCCCTTTCATTTTAATTCTGCAACAGGGGATATTATGTTTGTTTATTTATTAATTGCATGGGGCTCAGGGCAGCTTCTTCAGGGAAAGCACACTTTATTTTTTAAAAGATTTAAATCACCTTGCTACACTTGTAAAGTTAGGCACTTACTTTTCTGAGATTCCTTTGATGATGTGAGAGCTAATGGTCCAATGTGCAGCCCAGTGCAGCTTAACCATGTTCAGAGCCTAGGCAGAACTCCAAGCTGATCAGAACATTTGGATGCTGAGGTTTCAATGGGAAAACTGGAGCTGCATTGCAGAGTAAAGTCTTCAAAGGTCATGGCTAACAGAAATGAATGAGAATTTAAAGGTTCTGCCTTCCTTGGTTTTGTAAAAATTTCAGAACCAAACAATGATATAAACCATGACTAAACAAGCCTGTCCAACATTTCATATTCTGGATATTTTTATAGAATACTGATATGTGGAGAATTCAAAATAATAGTAATAATAAATCTTGCTCTGGAAAAGGGACGTGTCTGTTGCAGAGGTAAGATTCCTGTGGTTTGTTCATACTTAAGGATAATCAAGAGTATATCTGTGCTTTATACAGTATGTGACATCTGGAATTATTTTAGGAAAGTTTTGGAACATTTTGTAATTGTACATTCTGTATGACAAGACAATTCCTACCAAAGTTACATTTCCCAGAAAAGATTTAGAGAGTAAAACTAGGGGGTAGTAAATCTGTTTTAAATTTTTATTTTAGAACATTTAAAAAGTGATTAGGTGGCAGGTTACACTTCCTTTCCTACATGTGCTGCTAGTAGAACGTTTAAAAATGGTAAAAGTTTAATATACTGCTGAAATTGTTTTTTATAGTGCTGACCAACATTTTATTATCACAGATCCCCCTTTTCTAGTGTTGAAGATCTGTGCTTGTATTTTAGGCTTTCATTTTACTCAGATCACACGCTAGAAAGTGTCAGATTTTTCACGAAGTAAAAGTCTTGTCAGTCAGCTAAAGTCCACAATGGTTCCTGGTGGCCATTGGGCCAAATGAAATGGAAGTGATACGTCACGGTAGCTATGTCAATATGATATTAATAATAATAATGTCATAATAATAATATTATAATAATATAATAATATATTGGATTATATTCACGCATGGAAGTGGAAAAAACGAAGCAAAGTACTAAAAGGTCTTCAACACATGTAAGAGGCTTGGTGGTCCAGTGCTTAGAGAAAGGGTGCACCCTGAAAAAGTCATTTAACCTCCTTGTACCCACACTGGTGTCCTGGCTTCACCAGAACAGTTCTTCTTTCAGAGATGCAGGACCAGCAACCAAACCTATAAGCATTAACGTCACCTATACCCCCAGGAGTAAATACTGTATAATCATAAATCTAGAAAAACTACTCGCTTCTAAATCTTTTGTAGTCATCTTTGTGTTACTTTAGTATAAATACATGTTAATTTGGATTCATATGTTGTTTTTTTCTGACTTTATGTGAACGAAAAGACACACATTTGCCCATTTTCCCATTGGAAATAGTGATATTTTGAAATATCACTGTCCTGGTCACAAAAGCAAAGTTTGTTGGGAATAATAGCCATTTTCTATACTTTTGAGGCATAAGCAATTAGGAAATAACACTTACTACTCAGGAACAAAAATAAAATAAAATAAATTGTTACACGGTGTAATCCATTCCATACCCTCACCACTCTCTGGGTAAATAAGTGCCTTCTACCCCCTGATCTAAGTCTGTCTCCACTTAAATAACTGTGACTTCCTGGTCCTGGGTCCTGTATGCAGTTAAAGTGTTGGTTGGGGTTAACTTTGTCAATGCCTTTTAAGATTTAAAAAAAAAAAAACAACCTCCCCCAATTTGTCTTTGTTGTATGCCCAATAAATTCAGTTACTTCCACTCACCTTTATAGTTAATTGATGGTGCTGGCAGGCACCATGAGAGCTTCTGATCCTTGCTCTCAGAGCACACACCTCAATCACGGTCTTCTCTTCATAATCACCTCTTGGTGACCCATGATGTTCAGATTTGAATAACAACTGTGTAAAGATTTTTCTTTTTCCAGCCAAATGGTGACTTGTTTTTTCTAATCCACATTATTATACATGCTTTGAGTTTCCTCATGTTTATTAGGGAAATTCCTACTGTTTTATTATTCTGCGAAAAATAATCATTTGCAATAGGGATGAACATGTGCATGGCTGTATGCCTGGTGATTTCTAATGACTTCAGATGGCCAGAATCCAACACTCTAAAGTGATGATTTATTTTCTGCAAATGACCTACTACACAAAAATTACTGGAGAGCAAACCATGGAAGTAAAATCAATGTTCTTACCTCATTACATTATTAGCACTAGCTCCTGTTTGTCAGCTGAAGATCTTTTGGTTCTTTGCCTGTATATTATATTGATATTTCAACGACAACAGTGCAAATAAGAAGTTAAGATTGCTTCCCCATCCCTAATCACGTTATGCGGTCAATTTTAATGATTGCTCATTAAACAATTTCCCCAAGGGTGATTTTTTTGACCATTTTATTAAAATAAACACAGTAAAAATACAGTGGAGGAGGTCAGCTAATTGTCTGGCTGCAGTCTGACCATGTGACCAACAGCAAAGTTACCAGAATGCATTTATAGCATTATATTTCAAATATTTGAATGTTTACATGGGCACAGAGCAAGCTCACATGCTGTACCACGTAGTTAAGTATGAGCTATAAAACTGTGTGTTTGATGCTTTCCTTGTTCATTTGGTATTGTATTACTCAGTAATGTTAACACTCAAGTTAATTAACCTTGTAAAATGAGCTTCAACAGTGCATCCTATAGGAAGGGTTTTCACTGTGGAAGAGCCTGGATGTTTTGCATAGTGGTTAAGGTGCTCGCTTGGTACGTGTGTAATGGGCAGTGTTGTGTGATACACTGCCATTATAGATTTTGTCCTCTGTCTGTGAGATGAGATGATGAGGTGCTCAGTATCTTTGATTCACACCCAGCCTCCGTCCTGTTACATGTGCATATTTGCAAGGTTAACACCCAGCTGTTGCCTTGTGACAGCAGCCCTGTATATTATCCTCCTGGTCAATAAGTTTCACAGGAAGCGTAACTAAACAGGATCTATTGTACAGTGTCAGGTAAGTACCAAAGTCCAGCCACATCTGTTGACTTCTAGTTTCTAAGTAATTGCTCTTTATCCCCCCCTTCATGAACTATGATAAAAGAAGAGGACCATTATGTTCTTGGCAGTAAGTTCTGGCACCATGTGCATTTTATTAGGAGTTATTTGTTTACAAGTCTCCTTTGGTGTGACTGCTTCTAGAGATGTGCTTGTTGTAGTTTTACTGCTTTATTTGAACTAAGCTTTGGAATGTAGTTACAAGGTGCTTGGGAGTTGTATTTTAAAGGATGTTCTTTCTGGATGTTACTATAAAGCTATGAGGCACAGCAACTAGAAAGCAGACTCTTTCAGTTTTGTTACCTTTTGTCCTAATGCATACAGTGTGCCTGATACACACACCTAATCCCTGATGAACATGTCTGATGAATATAAATACCAACACATACTGGTGGATAGGACAGTCTTGTCTACTGTTTGTGTATTTCTTTATTTTGTATTACTTTTAACAGGTTAGTACATTCAAAGTTAGTACATTAACACACTATCTAAAGCATAACATAAATTAAACATTTGGAGGATAACCACTTTCTTCAGGTCAAATTTGTAAAGCATTTACAATCTGTAATTTATTTAAAAGAAAGAATGTTAATGTTGCAGCTTGAGAGGGCCTAGTACCCTATCCCTTGAATTACGTTACTTAGTTATTTGTTTCTAATTTGGTAAAACTACATTTCATTAAAACAGTTTAAGGAGGAAAAATCATCCATTTGAAAAAATGTATGTTTCAAATCCACACCTTCATAATAACACTTTAATATCATCTTGTATCTAGTGAAAATCATGAAATTCCAAAAAACTGAAAATAAATGATATACTGTGTTTTGTAAACAAAGTGTATGGGTCTTTTAATCAATCTAAATGATTTTACTGTGCTTTATTACACTACTGTGTTTGTAGTAGGGGGGAATTTTTATAAGGGATACTAAGAGACTTGAATTAGTATGCTCCTTTACTATACAGTGTCCCTTTTATTTTCATGCTGGGTATGTACTCTAGGAAATCAATCCAAGTGCTGTTGTAAAAAAGTTAAAATGAAGGTCACAATAACGATGACACTGGTTTGGTGATAAATGGACTTGTTGAGGTGCAACTGACCCTGTCATCTGTTATGACTCGAAGAGGTCGGGAATGGTCAACCAGGTCTCAGTAGTTTACTCACATAATAGAATCATTTAGGGAAGAGGGCAAGTTCTAACAGTTGACAGTCAAGGGCATTGTTGGCAGTGTCCTCTGAGTGCTACCCTGGCGATTGAGAAACAGAGGTAGCTGGACCCATTCTTCTGTGCAGAGAGGCTGACAGGCATGATTGCAGCTGGATGCCAGATGTGCCATGAGTCATACCAGGGTTACTCTGAGTTGGGAAGAGTTTATACAAAGACAAAAAAAAATAAAAATAACCTTAATTGGAATCTTGTTTTCCTCTGGTACGCCTGCCCTACTGAGACTTTCAGGTTTCGCTGACCTCTGGTTAAATGTGCCACCTGATTTCACCATAGGTCAAAAATTCAGCTGACATGTTTCGTCAGAATACTAGTCTCTCGCTTTAGAGGAGCAACATCATATATGATTAGCTCAAATGCTGGTAACAATCTGAAGGGAATCTTTGCTTCAGAGATGTCAGCTACTTGGTTATTACATGGCAGTATCCTGTAAAAAATAAATATTTCCATGTGATCAGTATTTTCTGAATTGCCCATGCTGTCTGTTCTATGTGCTATTGATGCTGTTGGTATCTGTCTGTTGTGAGCACACTCCCTGTCACTGCTGTTTTAAATATTTTTACATAGAGTCTGAAGCGCTTTGTTTGATTTTCATAACCTTGGTACACAAATTTATTTAGATACATTTAATAAACCCACATGTTCCTTCAACCTAAACATGCCCATCTTAACATGCTACAGACACTATAGACTGTAGTTCCTCTGCCTTACTGTTTCACTGTTGAATAAAATCTGCTTAATGATAATCCCATATCGTTCAGGTCTTAATGCAGGAGTACCTTATAAAATATTCCCATAGTAGAAACATAGCAAAGTGTAAGCATGGTGAAAGCATGGTGAAGCACAGGTAAGCATTGTAAAGAATGTAAAGAATAGCGAGGTATGGTAAAGCATATTAATAAACATGGCAATCCAGACAATGGTGAACGCATAATATATCCATGGTAACACTGCAAAGCAAACTTTTATAAGGGTCCTCTCTCTTACTGTTAACCTGTTATCTACAATCTTCTTATGGAATCTCAAAGATGATATTTTTTTACATGGCTGTGATGAAGGTCCACAGGAGTCCAGGGACTGGTACTGAGGAAGCTGCAGTCTTATGTGTTGCATGATAGCGACGGTGTATTTGAAAGCCACAAGTTTACTACAAATCACAACTCGTTGTGTGGACATGCTGCACTAAGGATAATCCAATAAAAGCAATTACAAATACATTATAACAAGTTTGGCAACAGTTTAAAGTACATACCAATGTCACTGTCTATTACACTGGCCTGAAATACTATACGCAGCAGCAACCTAATTAACTAGAACAGAATTAAAACTAAAACAGAAAGAACATTTTGCCAGGTCTTGACAACAGAATACACTTCTCACAACAAAGCCCATATAAAATTTGAATGCATTGTTCTGCTGTGATTTTATTAGCATTTAAAAATTCTATAAAAATCGCTTATGATGTGCAGCAGAGCATACTGAACACTTTGTGAAAGCTATGCAGCATAAAAGCATGCAAATAGAAAAGAAGGGATATTAAACACAGTAAAATTCTAAAGAAGCTGACAAAGTAGGGGTTTTAGCACAAGTGATTTTCAACTTAACCAGTTAGTACAGTAGTAATCTAAGTACACACACATACATTATTATATGTTTTCAATTGCTCCATTGGTTTCTAGACTACATTTCTTAAACTTTAGATTTACCACAGACTTCATGGTTGAGCTTATTTAAAACAATGGATGATTGGATATTTGTTTGCAAAATGATGCTCCAAATTTGTGAACTCGCACAGACAACATTTATTTTTTAATTTCCAAATGTGCAAAGCATACTAAAACAATGCTCTCAGTCTATCATGAACACTCCTGAGAAGGTCATGGAGATCAGTGCCATAGAAATTGTGAGAAACCTTTACACTCTGCCTTCCAGGTCAAGATCCCAGATTACCATGTCAATCACTTATTTTCATACAAATGTTTGTTACTGAGTAAACCCTCAGCAGAGCAACTCAAGCACAGTGTCTCAATTCGATTGTTCAGGATGAACTACAGTACATCATTATTTTCATCAATACCTGCATCTGCTAAAACTGTTGAGAAAAACTGCTGAGAAGAAGTGAAAAATCATGTCAGTCCTCCAACTGTGACAAGCAGGTGCTGTGAGAAATTTTACGTAGATATTGGCAGACTGTTCAGCAGAGCATTTTATATCTTCATTATTTGTATTTATGTGAATCCAGTAAACATAATCATATCAAAAAATATATGGGTTATGTGCATCTAATTTAATATATCAAGCATTTTTGTCAATAAAACCGGTAACAATTTATATTAAGGTGGTGCTTATTTATGTTTTATAAATATATAATATATGCTTAATAACTATGTTATAGAGTATTAATAAAGCAGTACAGCTGGTTTATAACCACACAATAGCCATAGATGGAATTACATTTAAGCTTCCCAAAGTACAATAGGTGGCTATAAACTGTCCCATTTATGAAAAATGTAATTCTATGTAGGGCTATTGCATGGTTATAAACCATCTATAATGTTTTATTAACACTTTATAACATAGTTATTAAGCATCTATTATATATTTATAAAGTATTTATAAAACATTAATAAGCAGCACCTTAATATAAAGTGTTACCATAAAACCTTTAGAAACTGTCAAACAAAAACACAGCACATTACATGAGACTTAAAATCCTTAACTCCAGTCTTAATTAACAAAACTAGAACCGAACAACTTAGTTCTATATTTCAGACCTTTTTATTAGTCTGTTTTTGATAATAATGATGACGGTGCAGCTACAGACTATCGTGAATCTATGGAAGAATGCGGATTGTGCAGGAGCCTACAAATGCCACGATTTCTGAGGAATTCGGTTATCCACATATTTGGACAACCTTGCAGTTGTGCCTTTACCAAGTTTTTGCACTTCTTACCAGTATAAACACTATAAATATATATATATATATATATATATATATATATATATATATATATATATATATATATATATATATATATATATATATACTGTGGCTTGCAAAAGTATTCACCTCCCTTGGCATTTTTCCTATTTTGTTGCCTTACAACCTGGAATTAAATGGATTTTTTGGGGGTTTGTATCATTTGATTTACACAACATGCCTACCACTTTGAAGATGCCCTCTCTTGCCAGGTTTGTTGTGGTGCCATATTCTTTCCATTTTTTAATAATGGCTTTAATGGTGCTCCGTGGGATGTTCAAAGTTTCGGATATTTTTTTATAACCCAACCCTGATCTGTACTTCTCTACAACTTTGTCCCTGACCTGTTTGGAGAGCTCCTTGTTCTTCATGGTGCTGCTTGCTTGGTGGTGCCCCTTGCTTAGTGGTGTTGCAGACTCTGGGGCCTTTCAGAACAGGTGTATATATATTGATATCATGTGACAGATCATGTGACACTTAGATTGCACACAGGTGGACTTTATTTAACTAATTATGTGACTTCTGAAGGTAATTGGTTGCACCAGATCTTATTTAGAGGCTTAATATCAAAGGGGGTGACTACATATGCACGCACTACTTTTCGGTTATTTATTTTTTAGAATTTTTTTAAACAAGTTATTTTTTTCAATTCACTTCACCAATTTGGACTATTTTGTGTATGTCCATTACATGAAATCCAAATAAAAATCAATTTTAATTCCAGGTTGTAAGGCAACAAAATAGGAAAAATGCCAAGGGGGGTCAATACTTTCTCAAGCCACTGTGTATATATATATATATATATAATTTACATTTCATAATTCTTCAATACTTAATATCATCCATGGAATAAACGCTGTCCAAGTTCAATATAAAACCTGGCACTGTGTCATATGGATTTAATTACCATATGGTATAGTAGTCGTCTGAGACAGAAAAATATATGGCATAAATGAAATTCACTTGTGCTGGTTAAAGAATAAATGGTTCATTTGCACATTGTCACAAATTATCATGGTATTTGGATTGGATAAATTAATTTTCTTGTATTAAAATGTGAGAGTTGCAGTTTTCACATTAATGATTCTTCTAATGCATTATTGATTACCTTTATGTGGATCCCTGAAAATGTGGATGATTTCCTTTCTATTTGCCTTGTAATATTGTTTGTATGCCCAAAACGTCCTTCTTAGTTTTCACACAGGAGTTGTGTTTCATTAGGCAAGCACAATGTCTCAATTTGATTGTTCGAGAGGAACTACTGTACATCATTATTTTCGACAATACCTGCATCTGCTGACCTCTCTGGATTAATAACACATAACATGGGTGTTAATCCAAGGGACGTAAACAGGCTTCTTGCACAGTCTTATGTTTTGATGAGTAGCAGATAGTAATAATTGGAAATCATAAGGAGCTCCTGATAAGTGGCCTGTGCTTCTGTTTGGTATTATCAACTCGAAACAGTCCTCATAGTAGAAATTGAGCATTAGAGAAAAACAACATATTATTTTATGATGCAACAAAACTGACAGAAATTGTGAAATCTGTGACAACCATGAAAAAAATGTAGCCCAACCTTTTTGCATGAGTGGGCCGCATAGACCTAAGGGCAACCCTGCGTGGACCAAACAGATAAAATATTTTCATAAGATTTAAAAGGACCATAAATATAGGTTCCACTTTTCAATGTCTGCCAATTTAAAGTCATCTGTATTTATTTATTTGCATTTAGCTTGTTATTAGAATGCAAATGCTTGTTTCTATGCACAAGACTATCTCCTTCAAAATAAAATAAATAAATAAAGAACAGTTAAAATGTCACAAAACACACTGTACCTGTTAAATAAAACAAGCATCGGATTGCCAAATATAGAAGAAAAAAAAAGAAAAAAACTCTAATTACGAATAAAGAAAAATATACACTTACTGACTTAATGAGATCTTTGAGGTTGTTTCTCAGCTACCAGTTTCTCCAAGTTTGGCTCAAATGTTCATCCATAGTACATCATGCAGGTGGTCGTCAGTCAAACGGGACCTTAGCAGATTTTTCACAGATTTTGGAATTGATCGTTGGGAAGCAGGGAGTAAAACTTGACCAATTTCTACCTGTGAAACATATCCTTTAAACCTGAGTTACACTGCAGACTATAAATTCAATTTGAAGAGAAGCAGGAACATTATTCACCTCGTCAACAAAGGGGGTTTCAAACAGACAGATGTCATTTGCGTGGGAATTGAAGTCGGAAAATCTACAGAAATGTAAAGATTCAGTTTTTTAAGTTTATTTTAGCTATTCATGTTTTTTTTTCAGCTTTATTTTACACAAAACATACGGAAGAAAGTAATAAAAAAAAAACAATGTCAACTGCTTTTTTATTATTGTTTTGATCTTTACTTCCTGTAATCAATTTTTTTTTTTTCACATGGTACTGGACAGCATTCTTAGACTTTCGACTTCACCCCAAGTTTTTTATTTAAAATCTTCTTTCTTGTGCAGTCATAGTACAGATATTACAGTGCAGTTATAGTATCCTACATAGATATTAAGAAGTCGAAATAAATGCTGTCCACTTGATTACAGGAAATATAAAGGGCGGCGTTGTATTTCTTCTGTTAGAGTTTTCTGTAAAGTAGAGTTGAAACCCATGGCTAAAATAAACTTTATAACTCCACCTTGACAATTCTGCAATGAGAGTTATTACCATGGTTACCATAGGTAGCCTACCTCATTTTGTTTGTTCTCATGGGGACATGGTGTGCTTTCATTACTAAGCAGTTTATGTGGCTTGCGTGGAACACTAAAAAACATTTCAAGTACCCTATGCGAAACATGAATTATAATATAAAACCTGTGAATTGCTGTAAGTTATGCTGTGCCAGTAAGCAGATCGTGGGCTGTGGTGGGCTGTATCAGCCCAGTGGGTCGTAGGTTGGGCACCCCTGACATTAATGATCATCATCGTGTACTGTAAGTACCATTTATACACATGAAAATGTATCTATCCAGTCACACTTGTGACCCCAACACACAACTGTAGTAAAAATATAGTCCACAGAATTGAACTTACTCCAGCTGACATTGTGCTGAAAGCCGCAAGATTTGTGTTTAGGCAGTTTTTTCCTGGTAATGATGATAATAAGATTCATAATATTGTGTCAGAAATCCCCAGTCAGTCCCTGCAGCTGGTAAAGGTCGTACTATGATTTACTGTTAAAATAAAATTTGTACCATAGGTGTTTCTGTTTCATAGACCATGGAGTCCCAGTGCGCCTGGGTAATATAAATTAAACCACTGTTGAGGAAAATTTGGAATTAAAGTGCTTCCTGTCATTTCAGTACCATACTAACATATTATCTTTGTTGTAAAAACAATGTAATTAGTTTACTTCAGTATCACACCATGTTCCCTTCTTCTTCTTCTGTTCTTCTTTTAGGAAAACAACTTCGATCAGTTCTCCCCTACTCCTACTCTGTTATAGGCTATTTAGATTCACTTAGGTAAATCTGTTTTCATAACATGCCCTTTAAGCCCTGAACTTTTTCGAAAGCCTTTTTATAATTCAGGGACCAAAACTGGACACAGTATTCTAACTGTAGACTCATCATTGCATCAAGCAACCCCATCGTAACTTTCCTTCATTTGTTCTCTACACTTTTGACCGTATAAAGTGGCCAATCATTCTACCTTTTTGATTGTCTTCTCACACTGCCTGGTTGATGACAGCAACAAGTGCACAACAACACTAAGGTTTTTGTAATGTCTATTATAGTTTGGCACCACCCATATGGTATTTGAATTCATTACCATGAAGTCGAATTTACCACACCTTACCACTGATTCTGTGTTCAGTCTAAATTCCTATGGATTTCCTGTGCATAGATAAGAAAAAAACAGTGGTCCCGGCATTGATCTCCGTGGCAACCCACTGTTTAAATGGCTCCAACTAGAAGTACAGTAAACATGTCTTTTTATCTTATTAATATTCTTTTTTTTTCTTTTTTCTTTTTTTAATGCTGTCTGTTTGAATTAGTGGGTACTGACAAATTTAACCTGTGAACATTAAACAAACCTTGTTGATTCTACTTGTAGATAATTGGCAATGGTAGCTGTGTTATATTTTGAAGACTCGTAAAATGTAATATATTGTGTTCTGCCCTGTAGTGAGGGGTTATTTAAACAAACCACATGAATGTGCTGTTACATACCGGTAATTCTTCTGTGTTTTACTGGCAGTTTTTACAGAGTTCTCCAAGGTCATCTGCGACTCCAATTCAACAATAAATAAGTGTTTGAGTTACAGCCTCCAGCAGGATACACCATTCTTTTTGGAAACCCAAAAGTCTGAATGGGGTGGGGGAGTGGTGGCTTAGCAAGGTCAGAGACTGAGTATAAGGGTGGGGGGAGTGGTGACTAAGTAAGGTCAGGGACAGAGGGGGGTAGGGGGAGTGGTGACTCAGCAAGATCAGGGACTGAGTGGTGACTCAGCAAGGTCTGGGACTGAGAAGGGGGGTGAAGAAAGGTAAGGGACTGAGAGTAGGGGTGGGGGGAGTGGTTGATCAGAAAGGTCAGAGACCTCATTGCCTGTGAAATGCTAATTGCCTGATTGCCAGCTCCAAATCCTCCTAATTATGTAATTATGATCATGCAGAAGCAATTTTAAATACACACCTGCAGGAGAGCAGTCTGCCAGACAAAAAAATAAATAAATCTAAAAAACAAACACTGCCAGCAGAAGATAAAAGAAAATGCACTTTTTGAAGGATTTGATCCTAACAAAGGTAATTAAGAAAATAATATCTGGAAAACCACTCTGCCCACGTCTAGTGTTTATTTAATTTGTTTAATTTCTAAATTGATTTAAATATTAATTTTCATTCAATTAGTGACTGATCAATAAAGTGACTGATTTTACAGTGTACGTTATATCAGTACTTGCATCATCTTGTACTGGCACTGATTGCTCCATACTTTGCCGTACTCTAGTACTGCTCTTAATTATAACTATTTCCTGTATCTTGTTCTTGATTCAGGTTTGTATCTATCACTGTAGAATGTGGTCTAATAATACAATATGTTTTTATGAGACCATACAGTCTTTCATTGTTTCATGTTTGCACCACAGAGGCATTGTTTTTGCAGTGGATAGTTAAACCTTTTAAAGACCAAATCCTGGCATGATCATTTTGAAAGCCAGTCACTCTGTCGGGAATATCTCTTGCAGATGATGTGTACTGTGGATTCTTTCTTCTGTCACATTTCGGTAACACTACACTATATTAAGTGTTTTATTAATGTGTATTTACTTAGTACGATAGATACTTAGTAAATACATGTGTACTTAAACATAATTACAATGTTATTATACATAGATACAATGTACTTAATCCGTTAATTTATTGCATGCTATAACCCCAATTCTAACCATAGCCCTAACCCTAACCTTATTCCTAACCCTAATTCTTTTCTGAGACAAATTTGTACTGATATTGTGCAAAAAGATTTACACGTGAAGCACATTGTTGTAACAATGCATAATAACATTGTAATTACCAATTATAAGGTGTATCGCCCAAGATTGTGGGAAGTTCCTTGTGAGCTAGTGTATAGTTTATAACGGACATCCTTTATTGGCTTTTACATGTCTCACAAACTTTTGCCATTCTCCTGCTGTATGTCTGCAGTTTGTGTACATTTTCCTGCATGTTTTTTGTTCTACGGCACATATAAAATATAAGGGGTAAGTGGGGTCCAAATTTGAACCCAGGTCAAGGAGGTGAGCTGTGAAACGTTCTTATCAGCAGACCAGTGCACTACCCCCCAATGTTAGCAGGATTATAAGCCAACCTTGCTAAGGAGATAATTAGCGTTCTGAACTTTGTGCGCCCCCCTGAAGTATTTTACCACTGACTGTGATAATTTTTATGCTAAGCAGGCCTACACAACTGCAGTACCCAGCTGACATGGCCAATTAGCATGAGCTGCAGAGGGACTTGCAGCCTTATTAATCCTCTGGTCGTCTTTTGGGTGATTAAAAACAGACCCATCCCCATAATACTGAGGGAAAAGAAAATTGATTTATTAATCTGTAAATTGCTAATAATAATATTAAGGTAACACTTTACATTAAGTATCTCGGATTCTGTGTATCTGCATAGTAGTTACTTAGTAAATACATGTGTACTTATACATTGATCAGAGTACCTCAACCTTTGGAGAGCCTCTGATGCTACATTGATGGTCTCAATGATAATCTGGAGGTATTGGGAGCATATTTGTCTGTGTATGCCTTTATACCTGGTATTTATGCTTTAGTAGGCTCAGAGCACAAGTGACTACAGTTTGTTTCTGTTATCTTACTAATTATAATATAAATGAGTTAGTCAACCACAAACTCCTCTCTTTTACAAGGTTACTATGGTTAATAGTTTATCATATTTTGCCTTCCCCATACATTTTGCATATCACTTCAATCATTCTAAGCCTACATTACCTTAGCAACTCTATTTATGCCAGTCACTTAAAGCAAACTGGTTTAACATTCCCAATACATTTTCTTTCATATGATTACCAATACTTTTTTTTACTCTACAGAAACACAGCTTTAAAATAAAAGAATAAACATTATGTACTAATACCTTCATTAATGCAGTCTGAGTTTGCTGCAGGGACCCATTTGTGGGGATTACACTAAGCACGTAAATACTGCTCTGCATATTACAAGTTTTAATTAGGATAATGGGTCTGTTCTAATACAAAAGTTTCTTTTTCTTTCCATTTAATTTATACTTTTCTCACCACTGTCATTTTCAGAGACCATGATTTACTTAATGATAAAGCCTTTTCAACAGGGGTTTGTGCTGCTTTTACACTGCTTTGTAAGTGATCAGGGAGAAATGTTTCAAGAGTTCAATGGTTCCAATGACTCAACCCAAGACCGAGGAGGAGAGTTAGTCTTGATCATTTTGAATTTATACAGAGAGTGGCTATCTAGTGCTGTTATTGAGGCAGAAGCAATTGTATCCTTTAACCCTTTGCGGGTTCAGACCAGGTCAGACATCACAATTTTCTCTTTCCAATCAGATTTTGGAACATGTTCGACATCATGAAAAACCCTAAAGCACAGGTTTCTAGTCATTTTTTCTCCAGAAAAAGTGGAGAGCGGAGTGAGAAGGATAGGAGCCGGATGAAGCCAAAAAAAAAGTTTGTATCCGATAGCCCCCCTCACCACAGAGATAACAAAGACATAAACAAGAGAGACAGCTGCTTCTGCATCCAGCACTCAAAGAATATCACAGACATTTGCAGAGCTTTTTGAGTTGTTATAGTAATACAATAATGATGTGGATGGCATTATTGAGAAGTTTGATGATAAAACGAGTGATCGCGTCTATGAAGAGAAAGAAAAATACAGTGAACAAGGGGTGGGGCTTGGCTGGAGATACAGTACTGAGTGTGCTTTTGTGATTCAGTGCCTTTTAAATCTGTTTTATTCTGAAAAAAATATTTTAAACAGTGCGTGTGAAAATAAATTGGATCTGACACGCCTGAAAAGCTGAATAAATGGACCACAAAGGGTTAATACTAGAACTGCCAGATTTTCAGACTATCTAGAATGCAGGTCACTTTGACCCATACATTTTTGAACTGCTTCATTATGAAAATGAAAAGTTGTATTCATGAACATCACATCTAACATTTGCATCACAGAACACTGTATTTAAAACGTGATTCTGATGTTTGGATGTCTGTGGTGGAACACTACAGTACACACCTCAGAAGGTTCGTAATATCATCCTGGCTTGTTCTGTTTTACACAACATAGCTCTCCGTAATGGTGATGGAAATTAATTTTACTTATAGATCACTTTTTAAATTTTGTATTCACTCTCTCCCTCCAGGTCATCCTCTTCACTTGAGCTGCTGGACATTTTAAAATGTTTTGCGCTTTTGTCTTTTGCCTTCTTTATTTGGTTTCAAAACACTCAGTTTGCTATTGCAGATGCTCAGGTGAACTTAAAAGGTTGTGTTGACTCCTTATTGGTTGTAATTTTCTCCTTCCAATGTGTTTTGATTGGCTGGGCACATGATTCGCTATTTGATATGTGTTAGCCCAGTCATGAGACCTGACTTCTAAATCACGTTTTCGTGCGCTATCGCAGCGGTTCGCTAATGCTGTCATTTTGCCCTAGTGATAGCACTTGCACACATATTTGCTAAATAAGGCCCTGTGGGATGGTGGTGGGTAATTCACTGACACAGGAGACAGACAGATGGATTTGGCAACACCGCACAGGTGCCCAGTTTTATTTTGGACTTCTATTTTTCTTTTAGCCCACAGATGGCACTATTGATCCGTGGTCTGATTACCAACTATCAGAAACAGAACCACGGGAATACCAAGCGATGGTACACAATACTGGCGCACTTGCAGGTGCTTTGAAACAATTATTCAAAACAGAAGGCACAAAGAAACAGGGAAAATAAAACAGTAACAAAACTACAAAGAAAAGGTGCTGCGCTTGACAGCTATATCCCAGTCGTCGCTACCCGTGCGACCCGGATCACCGTCCTACACTGCCGGCTAACTAGCCTGCTCCATTACAATACTTCGGGGTCTGCCCAAGGGTTCCCCGCTCTCACTGTCTCGCTCGGAAACACTCAGTTTTGTTTTCTCCCGACTGGTTCTCGGTCCTCGACCAGCGCTTCCGCACTCTCGGTGCGTTTAAAGGGCAGACCTGAGGAAACAGCAGAGCATTATCTTATAGGGCTAACAATCTCCCAAGACTCGCCTCTCAGCCATTCAGAGAGAGGGGGAAAGTCCACACACCCACTTTCCCACCTCCTCGTGTCACTGCCATGACTCACAGGCGGTTGTTGGACGACTGCCGCCCTCTTCCTGCAGCCCTGTGAACACGCCAGCAGAGTCAACTCAGATCTGCCCCTGCTACAGGCCCTTAGATGCTTTTTGATATTTTACAGCTTTTTTCATCTGCCTGTCCCTGCCAAGCAGTGTAACTGGCCTAGAACTTTCTGTCTAGAAATCTAGAAAGCAGGTGAATTTTGATTTTGGCCCCGACTACCCCAAAGCATAGAAAGGTAGTCATTCAGTTCTCTTCAGTCCTCACCTTTTGTTTCGAAAGATGACGCTAGTCATTACTTACATGCTCTTTCTCAAACAGGACTTATTGGACTATATATATATATATATATATATATATATATATATATTGTAAACGATCCTTTCACTTTTCACGTTCGTTGCCCCTTTCAAAGTAGACCCAGGACACAAAAATTGATCTTTTACGGCGCTGACGCGCACTTTTTAATAAACACAGAAATGAAAACCAAACAAATGCCTAGCTCCCTCTTGGAGCTCTGACTAAACATAGACTGGTTCCTCACTAAACCACAGGACGGCTAAGCCGTTTACCTGACAAACACCAAAACGGGCTTCTCTCAGCACTCTCTTCAATACGACTGGACACACACGCAGTCGGGCTCTTCACTCAGCAGCCCCGATCAGTCTGGCTGCCTCTTTTAAATACCCTGCACCCGTCTCTAATTTATAATTACGATCAGGTGCCGAGGATTAACTAAATCATTAAAACAATTACAATTAAACCCCATAACACCCAAATGTGCATTCTCACAAGGTTTTTAGCAGGGAAGGATTTTACCCCCCTCCCTGGTACCTTACACATCCTCCCCCTCAAGTGTGAAACACTGATCGGCCATACCAAGGCCACCCCCTCCCCTAAAACACAACCACCCACACTCAAGTCCCGAAATGTCCATTTCCGCCCTCTTCCACGGGCGGACTTGAGGGTGGGTCGAACCTTCCGGCACTTCCGGGAAGGGACCCTGAACCGGCGACAAGGGACCCCACCGGGATGACAGGGCCGACCGAAGTGACGACCGGGGAACAGGAGGATGCAGCAGTGGACAGAGATCTTCCACTGGGGACCGGCGCAGCGATGTCCGATCACCCAGGGGGAGCGAAGCAGCGAACAGGGGGAGCAACAGCGACGTCTGGCAGCAGCCCAGCGACGTCTGGGTGCTCGGGAAGAGCGGAGCAGGGAACCAGGGGAAAAGCTGTGGCCAATGTTGCAGACTCCTGGGCTCCAGGTCCAGCGCAGGAAGGTCTAGGAAGACCGGCAGGGTGTCCAGGAGCAAGGGGCAAGGGACCGCAACTGGCAGTGCCGGACTGGTTCGCTGGGGTGATGGAGGTGGGCACCTCACCTCCTCCTCTTTGTTCATCGCTTCTCCCTCTCTGGGCTCTGGGAGCGGCGGCTCCTCTTCTCTGGGCTCTGGGAGCGGCGGCTCCTCCTCTCTGGGCTCTGGGAGCGGCGGCTCCTCCTCTCTGGGCTCTGGGAGCGGCGGCTCCCCTTCTCTGGGCTCTGGGAGCGGCGGCTGGGCTTGTCTTGCCTGCTCCCATTTTTGGAGCAGCAGATCCAGCTCCGTCGGCTCTGGCTCTGGCAGTCCAAGTTTCAATCTCCATCTCTTATTCTGCTCAATCTGGGCAGCAGTGTTTCTCTTCATCAAAGCGACCAAATCCTCTAGGGTTTCCATTTTACTGGGTCATAGGGGCGCCCACACACACTTCTGGTACCATATGTAAACGATCCTTTCACTTGTCACGTTCGTTGCCCCTTTCAAAGTAGACCCAGGACACAAAAATTGATTTTTTAGGGCGCTGACGCGCACTTTTTAATAAACACAGAAATGAAAACAAAACAAACGCCTAGCTCCCTCTTGGAGCTCTGACTAAACATAGACTGGTTCCTCACTAAACCACAGGACGGCTAAGCCGTTTACCTGACAAACACCAAAACGGGCTTCTCTCAGCACTCTCTTCAATACGACTGGACACACACGCAGTCGGGCTCTTCACTCAGCAGCCCCGATCAGTCTGGCTGCCTCTTTTAAATACCCTGCACCTGTCTCTAATTTATAATTACGATCAGGTGCCAAGGATTAACTAAATCATTAAAACAATTACAATTAAACCCCATAACACCCAAATGTGCATTCTCACAAGGTTTTTAGCAGGGAAGGATTTTAACCCCCTCCCTGGTACCTTACAATATATATATATATATATATATATTATATATATATATATATATATATATATATATATATATATATATATATTAGTGACAGATTGCCCTCTGGTCACATGTTTTCCTTCTTCAAATAAACACTTTTAGACACAGGATGCCAGGAAATGCTGTAGCACGTGTTTATCATTTACAATAAAAAGAAAATAAAACAAAACCTAACCCGATCTTGGGCTCTATCTACACAAATGTTTCCCTAACTAATAACAAGGCAGGCTAAGCCTGTTACCTCATCACCAAAACCAAATCGTAATCCAAATACCTTTTCCAATAGTTTGTTTTCCTGTTTACAATACTGGCAATAACCAGCTCTCTTTCTCTCCAACTCTCCAACCAAACTTCTACTATCACCCACCCGAAACAGACACACTCACGTCCTTTTAAACTTACCTAATTAATCTGCTAATTACTCCATTGACTAAACCTGGCATTGGTTCCTGCCTCCAGTAACCACTACTGGGTCCTAATACCCCCCCAGCACCCCGCATGGTTTCTTCCAAACAAGACGTAATTACTTTGTTTGCCCTCCAGTTAGTTTACACTGTTTTTTCCATTTTTAAATCGACCAATCCCTTACTTATATATATATATATATATATATATATATATATATATATATATATATATATATATATATATATATATATATATATATATTCAAATTGTTCCAAAATAACTTATAGCGCTCAATCCAAGACTAAACCAAGAGCTTTTGTTTTCAGTGGCTTAATGAGATGAATTCCTTTGAGGAAGACAGTCTGCAGTGACGCTAGGTCTTCAGATACTTTGTTTTTATTACAATTATTTTCCTTCTGTGAGCCGGTATTGTGTGTGTTTCTTGGATACACTCTTGCAAGAGGAATATTGAATAAATCTCAGATTTGTTTTATTTAGTCTGCATGCCTGGAGCAAAAAAAATAAAAAATAAATAGAATACCTAATCAAATATTTCCTTTTATGGAAGCCTTTGCAAATCTACAGATTATGAGTTAAATTTGGGGTAAAGGAGAATTTATTTATTTATTCATTTTTTCTGTACCTCTGTTCTGTCTTTTCTTTTCCAGACATTTCTAACTATTGAATCTTTTCTTGAGGATGAGCAATGTTGTTACTGTCTTACCTGTCTCTATTTCTGTTCTCACTGCCTGCAGGGTTGGGTTAAACCACCTGCTGCCTGAAGCGAGAACATTTGTTAAGGTAAAAAAAATAAAAATAAATCAATACAAAAACAGTATTATCAATCGACCAACCAATCTTTACTTCTTACACGGCACCTTTCGCGATGAATTCCCTTAAAGTGCTTTGCAGATAAAAACAGCAAAACATTTTATTAGTATACCAAACAATTTTGAGAAATTAACAAAGGATGATAAAATACCCCTTTAAATTAAATACAGTAAAATTATAGCAATCTGTTTTTAATCTTACTTTAAAAACAGTGACAAAAGGTACATAATTAATAAAAAAAAGTATAAAATAGGATGATACATTTTCCTTTTAAAACACATATGCTAAATTATAAAAATGTGCTTTTAGTTTTACTGTAAAAGCAGCGAGAGATGGTGCCTCCCTTACATATCATGACAGATCATTCCACAAATTAGGGGCTCGAAAGTTGAATGCTCTGCCACCTGCCATCTTTCACTGTATCTGTTGAATGCTGTCTTGCTCATTACCATATACCTAAATGATTGGGTAGCTTGAAAACAAAGGCTGGCTTGTCAATTTAATTGTACCAACGAAAGCCCTGCTAAATTATTTTATCCAGATAACAAAGAATTATGATTACGAAATTGTTTTTTTATTTTTTTAAAGGAATCTCGATCCCAAAATATAGGATTACAAACTCCAGATCACTGTTATCCAGATTAAGTTTTGAAAAACTGGCCCCAGGATGTCTGTAAACAGAAAACTATCTGTGTTCATGTCTTCCAAAAAGAATCTCAATAATCCCTCTGTGACAGGCTGGTGAGTGGATAGAGGCCCAGAGACAGTCTGGAGTTCAAAAAAATACTATTTTATTATAAACACAACAATGAAAGGGCACAAGGGCCAAAACAAAGCAATTTAAACACAAAATAAACAAAATAAAGCAAAAATACTCTCACAAAAACAAAGGTTTCCAGGCTGGGCAATGCCTTCACTGGATTCAAAACATTCAAACACCAAAACACCAAAACACCAAAACACCAAAACACCAAAACACCAAAACACCAAAACACCAAAACACCAAAACACCAAAACACCAACCTGCTTCCTCAGCTCCCTCCTCCTCAATGAAAAGCAGAGGCCTCCTTTTATGTCAGGTGGCTGGGCGCTGATTGATCGTTAATTAAACTAATCATCTAATCAACCCCAGCCACCTGAACACAATGAACCAAGGCAGGTAGGGGAATTTAACCCCATCCCTGCCAATTTCGAAAGAGCAGAGCTGTGCTCTGCCACACCCTCTCACCAGCGAGGTGTAAAGTAGTATCTTCTTGGCTCTTGTTCTCCCGTGGGTTTGGGAGATAAAACCGTAAGGGACTATTTCTCCTCATCATAGCTCGCTGACATGCACCCTCGAGTTTCTGGGTTTAGAAGAAAAAGCTTGCTTGGTCTTGAGATCAGAGGATGCCCTCTGAACCTACTGTGATGAGGATAAAAAATATTGGACATTATAAATTGGGGGGAAAAGGGGGATTAAATAAATGGGCACTCTAAATTCAAATTTAAAAAGTGCCTCTAAATAATACGAGAGCTGTTCTTGTTTGCTGGTTTTTTACAAGTGTGCCTTTTGGTTTGTTCTCATACGCTTTGACATCGTCATTTTGTTTTCCTTCCATTTTACTTAAGGTCATACTCTTTGTGTTTCACTAGTTGTCATCAACATGGGACAATTAAACTGCTATTGAGCGATTAAGCTCATATTTCAAAAGGCTTTGTAGATGAGAGTCTGACAACAAACAGTGAGCAAAATGGTTTTGAAGAAAGCTTTGGGGATTTTTGGGGAACCCTTACTCATCCCTTAACAATGGGGGTCAACAAGCTTACCACATCATTTTCACTTTCAATTGTAATCTGTTTATGATTAAAAAAAACTCTAAAATGTACATCTCCATGACTGTAGAACACTTAATAATTGGGTTATAAGTAATGCATGATGCACTGAATGTGTGTGTCTCTAGTTTTTGTTAACAATTGTCACAATCAATTTTGCTAAACATGAATGTATGATAATCTTAAATAGTAAACAGTAGAGCCTATACCGGTATTTTTGTATTTTTATTTTTTTTTATACATTTTGTTTAATAAGTTGTATAATATATATTTTTTCAAAGCCAGCTAATTATGCTTTTTTTTTTTTTTTTTTTTTTTTATCAAATCACTGAACCAGGTAGCATAGTGCAGGTGTGTAGATCACCATTAGTTCATAAATCATAGACATGTAGATCAGCACACTGAACTATTAAATATGGCAGCAAAAAGTATTAGCTAAATTGCTAAGTTTAGGCAAAAATACTGTATATTAATTTGTTTTATACAGAAGCACAGGCCATAGGTGCTTGACAAACAATGCAAGAGTGAAAAAATGCAAACTGAGAGGAGACACTGATATTGAGTATGAGTAAGCAGCTTAATACTTAGTTCTTATTGCAATCTCCCAAATATCAAATAATTCAGATAGTTTTATATATATTAGTGAGCCAGCTCACTGCTACTCTGACAGGGGGCGCTCATGGCGGGCTGAGATCCGGCCCAGAGGGAACATGACAGACCACTGGGGGAATTCCTGGTTGGCTTGGTGCTGTTAGGAAAGGGTTCATTTTGAATTGCTGAAAGGTTAATCAGTGTCTCATTGGCCAGCACCTGTAGCCTATACGAAACCAATTGGTTCCTCATAGAGCAATGACTGGGATGCCTGAGTTATCTGATATTGACCTGAAGCACTGGAGCTGTCTTTTCCTGGAGGTAATTGTGAATTAGAACCAGGTGCAGGGTATTTAAAGAGTGCAGCCAATTTGTTCAGTAGAGTGTGGCTGTAGGGTAAAGAGCTTGTTTGTGACAGTGTGCAAATACAAAGGTAAACCTACGTTTGGTTTAAAGGGGTGTTATGTTTTGTTCCTGGCAGGTAAACAGCTTAGCTGCCCTGTGCGTTAGTCTAGGACCTGCATACGTTTAGTTAGTGCTCAATGAGAGCTAGGTGTTTGTTTGTTTTTGTTTGTTTGATTTGTAATTTGAATGAAAGTGCACGTAAGTGCCTTAAAAATCAAAGTTTTGTTTCTGGGTCACATTTTTAAAGGGGCATGAACCCAAATAATGGCCAGCCTGGTCATATACATATATATATATATATATATATATATATATAATATATATATATATATATATATATATATATATATATATATATATGGCTTGGGAAAATAACAACCTCTGATTGGTTAAACAGCATCACATGACGATGCGTCTATATAGCGTATAATTTGGCTTGCATACTAATGAGCCACTTAACACTAATAAATCACTATGCACCACTACATTCTAAATTCCATGATAAACTGACACTTTATTTGTTATTAGTTACTAAACCACTGCCAAAAATGAGTGGCATTTCAACTATTTCCTTTAATATATTTGGGGATGCAACTCCACATAACTGGTACAACATCAACTTTCTGAGTGAAGACAGCAGTCCATCTGAAAATAAATCAAATATGTGCATCAGCAAGAGTAGACACATAACAGTAGATGAGGAACATCTAAATGAAATAAAAGAAAACAAAGACTGAACAAAAAACCCAAAAATACAGCATGGGCTGGTTGATGTACTTAGAGAAAAAAAAATATGGACATTCATTTCATGGAGTCCAAAAGATCTCACCAACATAAGAGAATTTTATGCCAGTGCAAGAAGTTCAACTGAGGACCAGTATTCAGGCTCAAGTTTTATAATGCTGAGCTGGACTAAATACATATTTTAACAGTAGAAGTTTTAACATCTCTGCTGACAGTGAGTTTAAAACCAGCAGTAATGTATCCTGTCAGTCAGGAAAACTCTTAGAAAAGCAGGTAACAACCCCCCAAGTTACCGGCCTGGATTTTAAACATCTGCGGGAGGTACTGTACCCTGACACCGTGGTCAGATTGATGCATAAAGTCTGGTTGGATCGTCAACTTAATCTAACACAACTTGGATGTCCAAAAGGATGAAAACATACTAGAATATGTGTGCCTCGCATATAACAAGTTCACAAACCCACTTCAAGTTCTGGCTTCAGTCTCCATTGCAGCTGCTCTCCTTACTTCCTTAGTGTCATTTGAAACTCCGCCCATCCTCACAGCTTGTATTTAGCACTCTAGTTTCTAGCAAGGTGGCACGTTGGATGCAGAAATTCACGATAAACTAACGTGTGCAATTTATTTTTAATAAGCTAACAATAAATTAAATTAAATTTGGGACTATTTTACACTATGGATGTATACACAATAAAAGTTTCTGGTTTAGTCTTAATTTAAATGTGTTTTAATAATTTTAATAATTTTTCTTCACACAAATGACAGGTAGCCGTGTTATAAGCGGTATAAGAACATAAGAACATAAGAACATAAGAAAGTTTACAAACGAGAGGAGGCCATTTGGCTGTTTGTAGCTTATTGATCCCAGAATCTCATCAAGCAGCTTCTTGAAGGATCCCAGGGTGTCAGCTTCAACAACATTACTGGGGAGTTGATTCCAGACCCTCACAATTCTCTGTGTAAAAAAGTGCCTCCTATTTTCTGTTCTGAATGCCCCTTTGTCTAATCTCCATTTGTGACCCCTGGTCCTTGTTTCTTTTTTCAGGCTGAAAAAGTCCCTTGGGTCGACACTGTCAATACCTTTTAGAATTTTGAATGCTTGAATTAGGTCGCCACGTAGTCTTCTTTGTTCAAGACTGAACAGATTCAATTCTTTTAGCCTGTCTGCATATGACATGCCTTTTAAGCCCGGAATAATTCTGGTCGCTCTTCTTTGCACTCTTTCTAGAGCAGCAATATCTTTTTTATAGTGAGGTGACCAGAACTGCACACAATATTCAAGATGAGGTCTTACTAGTGCATTGTACAGTTTTAACATTACTTCCCTTGATTTAAATTCAACACTTTTCACAATGTATCCGAGCATCTTGTTAGCCTTTTTTATAGCTTCCCCACATTGTCTAGATGAAGACATTTCTGAGTCAACAAAAACTCCTAGGTCTTTTTCATAGATTCCTTCTCCAATTTCAACATCTCCCATATGATATTTATAATGTACATTTTTATTTCCTGCGTGCAGTACCTTGCACTTTTCTATATTAAATGTCATTTGCCATGTGTCTGCCCAGTTCTGAATCTTGTCTAGATCATTTTGAATGACCTTTGCTGCTGCAACAGTGTTTGCCACTCCTCCTACTTTTGTGTCGTCTGCAAATGTAACAAGTTTGCTTACTATACCAGAATCTAAATCATTAATGTAGATTAGGAATAGCAGAGGACCTAATACTGATCCCTGTGGTACACCACTGGTTACCACACTCCATTCTGAGGTTTTTCCTCTAATCAGTACTTTCTGTTTTCTACATGTTAACCACTCCCTAATCCATGTACATGTGTTTCCTTGAATCCCAACTGCGTTCAGTTTGAGAATTAATCTTTTGTGTGGGACTTTGTCAAAACTTTCTGGAAATCTAAATAAACCATGTCATATGCTTTGCAATTATCCATTATCGATGTTGCATCCTCAAAAAAATCAAGCAAGTTAGTTAGACATGATCTCCCTTTTCTAAAACCATGTTGACTGTCTCCCAGGACCCTGTTACCATATAGGTAATTTTCCATTTTGGATCTTATTATAGTTTCCATAAGTTTGCATATAATAGAAGTCAGGCTTACTGGTCTGTAGTTACCTGGTTCAGTTTTGTTTCCCTTTTTGTGGATCGGTATTACGTTTGCAATTTTCCAGTCTGTCGGTACCACCCCTGTGTCAAGAGACTGCTGCATGATCTTGGTTAGCGGTTTGTAAATTACTTCTTTCATTTCTTTGAGTACTACTGGGAGGATCTCATCCGGCCCAGGAGATTTGTTTATTTAAAGAGCTGCTAGTCCCTTTAACACTTCTGCCTCAGTTATGCTAAAGTTATTTAAAACTGGATAGGAACTTCATGACATGTGGAGCATGTTGTCAGTATATTCCTTCGTAAAAACTTGTGAAAAGTAATCATTTAATATATTTGCTATTTTTTTTTCTTCATCTACGATTTTGCCATTTGTATCTCTTAAACATTTAAATTGGTTTTAGCTCCCTTAGCAATGTTCATTTCTATTTCTCTCTTGGCCTTTCTAACTTCCTTTTTGACTTGCGTTTGCAGTTCTGTGTACTCTTTCTGCGTACTTTCTTTTTGGTCCTTTTTTAATGCTCTGTAAAGTGCCTTTTTTCGCTGAATATTTTTTTTAATTGATCTATTAAACCATTTTGGCAATTTAGTTTTACATTTAGATTTGTCTACTTTAGGGATGTAATTGTTTTGTGCCTCTAGTACTGCATTTTTGAAGAACAACCATCCTTCTTCTGTGGGTGTTTTCTCTATTTTACTCCAATCTACTTCTGTTAGTCTCTGTTTCATACCTTCATAGTTTGCTTTTCTAAAATTGTAAACCTTACTTTTGGGGTTTTAAAAAACACTTCAAATGAGTCCATGTTGTGGTCTGAGTTTGCCAGTGGTTCTCTGACCTCTGTTTTAGTTATTCTATCTTCGTTATTTAAAAAGACTAAATCAAGGCATGCCTCCCCTCTAGTCGGTGCCTTGACAAATTGTGTTAGGAAGCAGTCATTTGTCATTTCCACCATTTCTATTTCATCCTTTGTGCTACCCATCGGGTTTTCCCATTTTATTTGGGGGAAGTTGAAATCCCGCATTAGTATGGCTTCCCCTTTGCTACACGCATTTCTAATGTCATTGTATAACAGATTATTGTGCTCACCGTCTGAATCTGGAGGTCTATAGCATGCTCCTATTATTATGCCCTTTGAATTTTTGTCTGTTATTCTGAGCACTACCCCTCTTCCTCTTCAGTCCTGCCTGTCTTTCCTATACAGTGTATACCCACAAATATTATATTCGTCCCCATCACTCTCAGACAACCACGTTTCTGTAACACCTATCACATCATAGTTACCTGTTAGTGCAGTAGCTTCAAGTTCTAGAATTTTGTTTCTGATACTTCTAGCATTTAGACAAATACATTTAATGGTTGTCTTACCTGAGTTGTTGTTCTTGTTTTGATGTGGTCTCCCTTCTGTTTTTTTGTTGATTTCTCTCCCCTTCCTTTCTAGTTTAAATGCTTCTGAACCTGCTCGAGGATCTTTTCTCCAAGTAGACTGGTTCCCTTATTATTTAAGTGCAGTCCATCCCGTCTATACAGATAGTCCTCGTTGTAGAATGTGGTCCAATGATCAAGATAGGTGAAGCCTTCCCGTGTGCACTACATCTTCAGCCATGTGTTTTGATTAATTATTTCCAGCTGTCCATATAGTCCTTTGCAAGGTGCCGGTAGTATACCAGAAAATACCACAGTTTTGGTTTTCTCTTTAAATTTCCTTCCTAGCTCTCTGAATTTGTTTTCCAGGGATTTTGGTCTGTCTCTTCCAATGTTGTTTGTACCGATGTGGACGACTACTACCGGGTCGTCTCCTGTTCGCTCTTGGAGCCTGTCCACGTTCTCAATGATGTGCTTGACCGAGGCTCCCGGAAGGCAGCACACTGTTGTAGTAAGGGGGTCCAAACTGCGAATTGAACTTGCTGTGTTTCTCAATATGGAGTCCCCAACAATCATGACCTCCCTTCTTTTTGCTGTCTGGTCACCACTGTCAGTGGGGTCCTGGATGCTGTTCCTTTCATTCTCTTGTTGTTGGTTCTGCTCATCAAAATTCTGAAGTGACTCAAATTTGTTGGTTGTTTTGATTTCTGGTGGTTGTGTTTGACGAAGTTTCTTTTTTTCCCTGCTTCTGCCTACCTGAACCCAGCTGTTCTGACCTTCTATCTCCCTGGTGGCTTTCAGTCTGTTAGGGGTGATGCAGACTTCCATGAATTGTGGGTGTGCCAGTTCCTCAAGATCCTGTTGCTGTCTCACTTCTTCCAGCTCCATTTCTAGCATACTAGTTTATACAAGTCCTGGATCGCGCGGCACTTTACGCACACTTGGTTTAGCTCCGCTGGGTTTTCTCGGATTTCCCACATCAAGCAGGTGTCACAGATTATTGGCTTGAAGACCATGTTGAGGGTTTTTTTTTTTTTTGAAGTTTAGTTTCTTCTGCAGCTGTCAACCTGCTTTCAAACTGCTTCTACGAACAGATTTACGAGACATGAAAAGGCTCGGTACTTTTCCAGACGGGTGATCACGAAAGTGAAGGTAAGTGTTACACATTCACACACCCATGTGTATGTGTGTGTATGTATATATATATGTATTATAAGGTTACTATATGTCTGCCAGTTCCAATGATATACAGAAGGTCCCTGACTTTCACAATCATTCCATTCCAGAAAGTCTTGCGTAACCCGAAATTTCACATAAGTTGGAAACGTGTGTGTGTATATATATATATATATATATATATATATATATATATATATATATATATATATATATATATATATACACATACACACACACACACACATACACACACACACATTGTACAGTGTGTGTGTGTGTGTGCATATATATATATCTATATATATATATATATATATATATATATATATATATATATATATATATACACACATATAAAACTGTAATAATTACTGTGCCTGTAAATCAATCTTCTTTCGCTTACGAACTGGTCCTTCACTTGCTATCACTTGGTCTCTTTCCAGTTTTGACTGAAATAATAGACTGAAATAACAGAAATACAGTACCACTGAAATAATACGATGCCATGAGTATCCGATCGGAAATAATAAGAACACGAGACTGAGAGGCTGTGAGAGCCCAAAGCCTTCCCTTGTAGGAGATGCTACTGCTGTATTCCTCTGCACACCGCAGTACTTTGCGTTTCCGTACAACGTGCAATATTTTCCGCAACTCGAAAATGTTATTTATGCCTTGTGGAATTTTTTGCGTAAGGTCGAATTTGCGTAAGTCGGGTCTTGTGTAACCCGGGGAGCGTCTGAATACTACTTCTGGGGTGGTTAAAGGCCCTCAGCTGACGTGTCAGAGGCCTTATCAGCAAACCCAGGTGTGGTGTATATCATGGGAACCGCACAGCCCATCGTGGTGCATACTTTACATATATAAATCTGTGATAACATGCTTTGACTATGAGTTCAGGAGCTGCTGTCTGGTTCTAATAGTATAGGCTAGATCAGACAAAGGGTGGCAACAGTAGCACCATCTGCCCCCCTGTGTAATAAAGTATTTGTCCGAGTTTTAATTTGTTGCTGTTGCTGGTATAGCTGTGGTCTCCTAAAGACTCTGCTAAGGTTTATTTAGGGTCCACAAAATAAATGATACCTCAATGATGTTTGTCTGCATTTAGAGTTGATGTAACAGAATAATTTCATAAATCTTAACCGTTGTACACATCCACTCACTATATAGGTCTTAAATGTGCAGTTTTACTCAGTAGGTCATTTGATCTCAGCAGTGTCTTCGGGGCCAAAGCATCTTATTGGCCTGCAAATGTAATTGGCAGAGTTGTGTAATGCACTGCTGTTAAGGATTCTGTCCCCAGTCAGTGACATAAGATGAGGTTAAGGGTTCTAAAACCACAAATGCAGACAAGGCTGGCTTTTCTGCATTGTGGTTAAGATGCTCGCTTGCAGTGCACAGCGTCACCAGTTCATGCCCAGCCTCTTCCCTGATATACAAAACGTGCCAGTCATTAAGGGAAGCAGCTGGATTGCTATGGACAGTGTAGAAGGAACTGATGGGGTGGGGACAATCTCCAGATGAAGTGACCAAGAAAGTACAAGACTATCTGATAGCAAGGCCTGCAAACAGATATTATTTTTTTTATCCTAATATCATACCAAATATCATATTTAATAATCCGTTTTTGTCATTCAAAACTACACATTTGAGATTAGTAACAGTTAGTTACTTAGCATAATACATGTGAACCTACACATAATTATGTTATTATGCATAGTTACAATGTACTTAACATGTACATCTTTTTGTATGATATTACCCTAATCTTAACCCTATCCCCTTTCTGATATAATTGTGAACTTACAATATCGTGCAGAATGATGTATACATTAAGTATATTGTAACTATGCATAATAACATTGTAATTATGTGTAAGTATACTTGTATTTACAAAGTAACTACTATGTAAATAGCCAGCAATTAGAGACACAATAAAAAGTGTTACCTGGAGATCGCTAGTGTAGAAAGTTTCTGAAAATTATTTTTTTAACAACATTCCCTTGGAACATGTGTTTAACACACTCATTCAATTTCTCTAATTCTCTTATGGCAGTGACATTCTATTCCTGAAAGCAAACAGAATAAATCACAGCGCCATGCTTTTTTTGGCGAAAACCACAACCTGCCATTTGACAGCTGATTTGTGTTTTTATGTCAATTATTTCCTTCAAAAAATAATAGAGTAAGGGATATGTAAAACAAATTCTGAACCTGTGAGACACAGGGAACACAAGCCAGTCTGTAATGTCTCATGCTGTACACCCCCTCAGCAGGATTTCTTCTTTCCAACCAACTCTACCGAAGCTCTGGCTTAGCTCTGCAGATGAACCAGCATAGCAACTCATTTTTAACTGACTCTAAGTCACTTTTTGTCTGGAACAGGACTAATGGATTCTTGTTTCAGTGTGACAATTCACATGGGATGTATTATTACCAAAGGGCATCTGGTGATATCATTGCATGAGACAGCAGCTGCTGGACGGCTATCTCACACTTGTCATTCTTATCATATTACTCCAGTGCTTAGGTCCTTACAGTGGTTACCAGTGAGTTACTGAATTTGAATTGAATCCTTCTAGGATTTGGGCAATCCTTTCCAAGAACTACTAACTTACTAACTATGCCTAAATGTTCCTTCAGATCAGAAAATGCAGAACATTTAGACCTTTAGATCTTAAACCAACTGGAGCCAGAGTTTTTTGCTGTTGTGCTCCTCATTTGTGAAACTCTATTCCGGTTGACACTAGACAGGTTGACACATTGGATTCATTTAAGTCTACATCAAAACATACTTTTATTTAACATGTTTTATATAATTGGTTGTAGCTGGAGTGTATTGTACATATAAGCTCTCTTGTCTTGTTATTGACTTTGTACTTTGTACAGGAATCTGGGATTCCATGGCATGCAACGTGCTATATAAAAATAAATAGGATTGTATTTCATTGTATTCCAGCTCATTAAAAAAAATATTAAAAAATGACTTGACATTTATTGAAAGAATATAGCCTCTCTCTCTCTCTCTCTCGATTCAGAAACATGCATTATCCCAGAGAACACTACTATCCCAGTTGCCCTCTCCTCAATCTATGTCCTCTCTCACTCGTCCCATTCCTCAGGACGAGTCAGAAGAACTGGATTCCAACTTTTTTTATACTGTACCTTCTCAATTCACTCTGCTCTCTCCTCCCCCTCTTTGTCAGCACTTTTGAGTTTCACGTTGTTGAACTGCACTCACCCTGTCATCTGCTTCTTATTGTTTTCTATCACCCCCCTGGTCCTCTGCTCATTTCCTTGATGAGCTTGACATCTTCCTCTCATCTATCACCACCTCTATTCTATCATATTGTTAGGTGATCAATCCCCTCTACTTCTCAGACCACTTCTCATTTCTCCTTCTCAATTCTACCCTATCTGGATATCCTCTACACTCTGCTCATCTCATAATGAGCTGCACACTGCTGAACAAGAGATGGAAGCTATCTAAGCTACAGTTTTATTTCTTCTTTATTAATTTATTTGGGAGATGCCTTTATTAACACTCCTTTATTTAACACGACTACTATTAATCTATCATTGTGTCCTCCACTAACAACCTACCTGACTTTTCTCCACCATTTCCCATATACCTATACCCCCTCCCCAATCCTCCTCCTTTACACCTGATGACTTTGCCTCTTTCTTCTCCTTCAAAACAGCATCCCTACCTCTCTCCTCCCATTCCTCTTTAAAACTCTCGAGCGTGCTGTCCACCGCCAGCTGGCATCCTTCCTCACTGAGCACTCTCTGCTTGACCTACTTTAATCCAGGTTCTTCCCTGCACACTCTACAGAAATCATTCTCCTCTCAGTAACTGACTCTCTCCTCTCTGCTTGTGCTGTCTCCCTCTCCTCCATTCTAATTCTCCTTGACCTCTCCTCTGCCTCTGACTGTTGATCCTGCTATTCTCCCCTCTCTGACCTAGGGATCTTAGGCACAGCTCGTGTCTATTTCCTCTTATCTCTCTAACCATTCCTTCCAGGTTTCCTGGCATGGCTATCTTTCTTCTTCTCACCCCCTCTCTCTAGGTGTACCTCAGGGATCTGTCCTGGGACCCCTCCTGTTCTCACTCTACACTTGCTTGCTAGGTACTCTCATCTCCTCTATTGGCTTCTACCACCTCTCTGGTGATGATGCCCAGATCTTCCTCTCCTTTCCCTCCTTTGACTCCCACATCTCTTCTCCCACATCTTAGAATGCCTCTCAGCTACTATTTCAACTCTGATGTGTTCACACTACCTCAAACTCAACCTGTCTCAATCTGATTTCCTCTAGCGATTCCAGCTTGAGATAAACCTGGTGGTGCAAGCAAGCCACATACCGGTTATTTAATTTGACTATCTAGAATAGTTAGTTTAGTGGGACTGAGCCATCCCACAGTGTATAGGAGAGAATACTGATCAGAGCCTGTTTCTCGGGGCTTCCAGCATTGTCCTGCTGGAAAATCGACACTAATGGATTGGCTTGCAGGAATGGAAAAATTGTTGCCTCAAGAACTTTGTTGTTTTCATGAAATCACATGACTTGAGTTCAGTATTTTGTACCCCAAGGAACAATACTACTCAAACAATCAACAAACCTATCCGCTCACTATCTAAAATGTAAATAACATAATGTATGTGCCCAATGAGGTATTGATATAAAAGTTAGATTATTGCATTTTCATTGTAGAGCAAATACGTTTATTTTTCTCTGAGAAGCATTGATTCACAGTCTAAAAATTAATGCATGAGTAAACGGTGTTGCTAAATCCAAACATAGTGTGTTGTATTATATGATTAGATTTTACCGTCTTATTGCACAATGACACAATCCATTAAAATTTTGTATAGTATGCTCAATCGGTGCTTGTGAAAATCTGCTCCTTAATGTAATCATGCTTGTATTTCCAAATGGCTATTCATTGTAAACTGTTTAAAAATTACACATTTCAAGGATCAGTTATACAGTATAAAACCTCCCTGTGTTTCTGTGTTCTCTAACAATGGAGAGTGTGTTTAATATCTCCTGCTTGGATTGGTAGCTTTCCCCCATGTGGTGTCAATTAAGGGAGAAACATATGTTTGGCACAAAGTGTTTCTATCCTTCATCTAAAACAGACACCCCCTCTTGTCCTTGCACAATAGACATGAAGTGTCCTTCTTCTGTGGGCTGCAGGTCAGGGGATCCACACAACCTTTGATAGCAAGGGAATATTACGTATTATTATTATTATTATTATTATTATTATTATTATTATTATTATTATTATTATTATTATTATTATTATCCATCTTGCTCCAATCATTCTCAGCTCATTCCTGCACTCTGTCAGTCTCTGTTGCCAAGCGGAGTGATGATACAGTAGTCGGTCATTGTAGGGCTGCTCTCCGCCTCATGTCAGCCTGCCAAGCCGGAGTGACCCCTAGGTGAACCCCAATCACCAGTGCCTGTTCCAGCCTTGCAGACCTATGAGAGAGAGGACAGGCCTGCACTCATACATACAACTAGAGCTTGCTATCCACCGATAAATCTCCCTTTTTACAGACCGTAAAAGCTGGCTGACTGACAAAGATATCGAATCCCACCACTGAATCAAAGAGCGAACATCCCTAAACACAAGATGCTGCATCTTATACCAGGAAATCTGCACAGTGAAACCTTTCTAAATATAAACTAAAAAGGGATGCCATTAATCTGGGGGGAAAAAAGTGTTGATTGGTTGTTGACAGAAAAAAAAAAATGAAGTGGTGGAGTGATCTACCATGTATACAGCTTGGCTTTTAAACTTTGTTTAACCTTGAGTATGACCAAATATCAAAATGAAAATACATGTTTCTTACAGCGTTTGTTTCTGCACATTTGAGACCTTATATTACGAATGTGCACAGTGGAGAAAATCTATCAAACTATTTTGTTAGCTGTATTACTTTCAACATATGGTTGATTACATAGTACACAAACGACACATTGTAATAATGAAAAACATAAGACAGCTGTAAACATACACACAGCATTGTTCTGTATGCTATTTTGCGCTACCATACCTAACCCTAACCCTGATCCAAACCCATATCTGCCCCATTGCAATACTGAACAGCAATTTACTTACATGTAAAACTAATTGGTGTATGTTTATTTATTTTTTTCCCAAAATAATATTATGTATGTGGGAAATTAGTAGTGTGATTAATGGTGTAAGTGCTATTAAGTGGAATGTGATACTAACAGGGTGATATTATCATGATCTTGCCCCCATTAACTCGTGTTATACTCTGTCCGCGATATTTCAACTTGACATTAACATTAATTTGACAACATTAACCTGATGTTAAGCAGGTGCTTTAAGAAGCACATGGACGTGATGAATTTCCCAGGATTACATTGGCAGAGCCACAGGATCCTCCCAGCAGGCCCCACATCATTGCTGTAACCAGCAGACCACACTGCCGTACCATTGCAAGGTAACCAGGCGTGTCCTGAAGAGCCTTCAGGGGGCTACTTTTCAGTTTCTCCAGTTCTAGTTCATTAGTTCTAATAGCCGAGAGCGGATCTGATGATGAGTAATAACCATTCTTCACCCTGGTATTATAAGCCTGTTACTGTATGATGCACTTCCTCAGAGCAGCACTTGGCTGAGCTCCCTCCAGGTCTCCCCAACTGGCTTCTGAGGAAATTCACTTAAAACTAAATGTATCAAGCCAGTCAAACCCACTTAAAGTAATTGTGGTAAGCCTTGAGATTTTTAATCTTGATATGGGATCATTGAGATACGGTAACAGTAGGGGGCGCACTGTTATCGTTGCAGATGTAAAGAAATAAGATAATATATTGTAAGCAGAACAATAAAATGGGAAATTCTTCTGCTTTTTTTTTTTTTTTTCCAGATTTGAAACATTTGTTTCAGTCTTTTTATAAAACCACACTTTTATCAAATACCGAAATGTTGGTGAGGGCAGTGATGTCACATTTTTATGAAAAAAAAAATGTACAGCTCCACATTCCATTTTAGTTGCAAGTGTTTTTGTCATTTAGTTTATCAATCAATCAATCAATCTTTATGTTATATAGCGCCTCTCATAATGGACCACCATCACAAAGCGCTTTACAAGATACAATAAAAAAAAGGATAATACATTAAGTACAGTAAAAAAAAAAAAGCATAATAATTTAAATACAGTGAAAAACAATGCATAATACATTACACACAAGGCTAGGATGTGAAAATTTTAGAACATTGTGGATGTGTATGTTGTATGGAATAATGAGTATAAAAAAAGTTAGAAGTAGCAAAGACACACCAGCTAATAACAGATATCAGGCTTAAAAAGCATGTCTTTTTAATTTCAATTTTAAATTTTTTTGTATTAGACTGTTTTTAATTTAATGGTTTAACTGTAAAAACAATTGTGTGAAGCACTTTGGGATCCTTGGGATAAAAAGGTGCTATACAAATGTGAATTGCATTGTATTGTATTGTGTTAATATTTGAAAATGGATTCCTTATGATGTTTTCTGGAGACTCTCCTGTTTCCACACTCGCTACTTTGTTGTGGCCCAGGTGCTGGTGATTGAAATGTGAATCCCAATTCCTACTTTGGGGCTTCTCTCTTTATTTCTTTTGTTTTTCTTGCGATTTTTCTGTCGAAACGAACAAAGTGTTCTCATAAAGGATTACCGTCCATTCCCTGAAGCAGGAGATTCCCAGAATGTAGAACATGAATCTTCTCTCCCACAAAAAAAAAAAAAACTTAAAAAAAAGTTTTAATTTCTGAAATGTTGTTTTGAAATATGAGGAAATGCGTAGCTGATAATAGAACAGGTGTTTGGACTGTCCTGTTTAAAAACACCCTTACCTAACAAACTGATACTGCCGTTCATAGTAATGCAATGCTTCCAGAACTGGTTGTAAGACCATGGCTGCCATTTTTTTTTTTATATATATATATTTTAATTTTGTGATACATTGCTTTCCCCTGTCGGTGAGATGAGATGAGGTTAAAAGCTCCATAGCCTCAGATACAAATGAGCCCAGCTCTTCTGCATAGTGGTTTTGACACTTGCTTGAGGTGTGCGGGGCCAGCCTCTGCCCTGGTACAAACTTTATGTAGCACTACAGCACTATTCCCTTCTTGCTTGGTCCACTCCTAATATCGTTTGCTCTCCGAATAAAGCCATCTTAACCCACTGATTGTGTATCTGCAATTATTACACAAACTTTCCAATATGTGTGCTTGATCTCTGATACACATTCACAATCAATAAGTGTGCTTCATCTCTGATACAAATTCAGCACAATAAAGCACAAGTTTAAAACAAATGTGCCAGCCACACATAGAGTAAAACACATAAAATACACAGACTCAAGGGAGGAGCTAGAAAACAGAGCAAAGCTGAAAGCTCGGACATAAAGACAAAAAGCAGTCTGTACTATACTTTCTGAATACAACATAAAAGCATCCAAAAACAAAGAACAGCTCACCACATTCTTGACCACTAATACTATCCTGAACAGGTACCAGTGTCGGTGAGCAGCTCTCCTAAATTACACAGTGTAACAATTTTTTTTTTTTTTTTTTTGGTTCCTGGGTAGTAAGTGTTATTTCCTAATTGCTTATGCCTCAAAAGTATAGAAAATGGCTATTATTCCCCATAAACTTTGCTTTTATGACCAGGACAGTGATATTTTGAAATGTACCTATTTTCCAGAACATTCCAGATAGATTCAGTGCTGAGTAAACTTGGAGTAACTTCTAGAACTTTCTAGAACTTTCCAGTAATACAAATAGTAGTATAAATACAGGGGCCTTAAGCCCACTAGCTCAGTTTAGTTCCAGCTGCCTAAGTGGATACATATCTGCATTTTTCTGAGATGGCATCAAGAGGCTGCAATGGTGGCATTCCTGATGGGTCTCCAAGGTGGTTTTACCAAGTTTCCCTGCTATCTTTGCCTTTGGGACAGCAGGGACACCAAGGCGCACTACCACAGGCGGGACTGGCCACAGCAGACCTAGTTCTCTGTGGGGAGGAACAACGTCAAGTGGGAGCCACTGGTGGACCCCCGGAAGGTGCTGATGCCACCACTGCACATCAAATTGGGCCTTATGAAAAAATTTGTCAGAGCTTTAGATAAGGAGTCGGCAGCCTTCAAGTACCTTCAGGACTTCTTCCCTAAGCTGTCTGAGGCAAAGGTCAAAGCTGATGTCTTCGTCGGACCACAGATAAAGAAGATCCTGTAGTGCAATGAATTCCCCAAGAAGCTCACTAGTAAGGAGAAAGCGGCTTGGAACAGCTTTGTCGCAGTGGTTCGGGGCTTCCTGGGCAATCACAAGGCCGAAAACTATGTGGAGCTGGTTGAGACTCTGGTGAAGAACTACGGCACAATGGGCTGTAGGATGTCCCTCAAAGTCCATATCCTTGATGCTCATCTTGATAAATTCAAGGAGAACATGGGAGCGTACTAGGAGGAGCAAGGTCAACGCTTCCACCAGGATATACTGGACTTTGAACGTCGCTACCAAGGACAGTATAACGAGAACATGATGGAAGACTACATTTGGGGGCTGATTCGTGAAAGTGATTTACAGTATAATCATAAATCCCGAAAAACTACTCACTTCTAAATCTTTTGAAGTCATTTTTGTATTACTTTAGTATAAATACATGTTAATTTGGATTCATATCTTGTTTTTCTCTGACTTTATGTGAACGAAAAGACCTTTTTCTCATTGGAAATAGGTAAATTTCAAAATATCACTGTCCTGGTCACAAAAGCAAAGTTTGTGGGGAATAATAGCCATTTTCTATACTTTTGAGGCATAAGCAATTAGGAAATAACACTTACTACCCAGGAACAAAAATTGTGTTACATTGTGTTATCCTTCTAAAAACAGCAATTGTCCCCTTCCCTCTCAGAGTATCTATTCTGTCAGCATGCTCAGCAATCCTCAATAGCAGCTTTACAAAAAATGTCTCCCTTTCACCCTGGCGCTTCTCCTTTTTAACCCTCCTATTAGGTTTCGGGTCTATTTGACCAGACTCTAGTTTCCAATTAGCCTCAATGCTATTTTTCGTTTCATTTTCTGTACAATATTTTATGACTTTTCCTAAGTTGGGGTCATGAACTTATACACAGAAAACAGAACCTTTGAGATGATTATTTTTTTTAGAACAGGTCATGTATACAAATAAGATGTTTCGAGTCACTGTGACCCGTGGCATTTATCTATGTAGATTTGTGTGCAGGAATAAAACAAACTTCTTCAATTTGTTATTTTATTATTATTATATTTGTATTATTATCTCTGGAAATGGCTGCACCTGTCTGGAGATATTTATAAACAAAAAAAACAAACAATATATATCTACAAGGCAGAGCCTAATTTTCACCGTCAGTACTGCAACAGCATCTCACTGCACTCCAAAATGAGGAGCTCCCAGGATGGCAGTCAAAGAAGTTTTATCGCAGCTCCTGGACGAAAAAAGTATACAAGAGCAAAACCTTTGCAAATAAAAACAGTTAGTCAATTTAAGGCTGTTTAAATTAGTTTGAAATTACATCGGGTCAATACAGATTATATGTACCTAAATTCTAAACATAATGGGAGGGTTAAAAGAAGATTAGTCAGCACACTGCAACCAGATGAGAGAGTGAGATCATCTCGCACTGATATCAGATTCCTTCAAATTTAAGATGTGCTTTTTTAACCATGTCTTAAATTTGAATGCAGTGTAGTGATGTGTGTATAAAATCACCAACAAAAGAAATGACTATCCGAGTACACAAACAGCAACGTGACTGACTGCAGAGAAAAGACAACAAAGGTGTCTGCACGAATACACAAGCAGCAACGGGACACTGCTGGGAAAAAACAAACAAACCAAGCTTCCTGAGGAATTTCAAGAGAAACGAGTTAATAATGTGATTTCTCCCTTTGCATCAGTGAGGTCAGCCCCCTGAGGGTTTTAATGCGCTGTACTACACTGTTCTGCTTCATACCATGCTTGCCAGCGCTTTACCATGCTTTCCCTATTCTTTTATTATGCTTACACTTTAATATGCAGATTTGAAAAGTATCTGTACATCTTTGGTGAAGTTACACAAGAGAAATAGCTGTGAGGGTTGCTAGACTGCATTACAAAACTTAAACTCTCTGGTCATGTGATCACTAGCTTGTGGTGAAGTGATGATCTGTGGCATTTTATATGTAAAATTAATCTTAAAAAAAAAAAAAATGTTTATATGAAGTCAAACAAGTGCTATTTGACACACATAGGGCCCTGTTTTTAAAGCCTATTTTGAATAATTAAATTAAGTAATCTGTTATATATTTAAAGGCACTGTTTTATTTAGGGAATGTTTATAAACATGCTGTAAAAATAGTCCTTAAAAAACTTATTTTAAAAAGTCCTTAATGCTTTGTGATAAGAAGGCTGTGTGGGCCAGTGGTTTAAGAAAGTGACTCTGCAACTGATGCATAGTTCACACACCCTACTCTCGTATCTTGTAAAGAGCTTTGTGATGGTGGTCCACTATGAAAGGCGCTATATAAAAATAAATAAAGAAAAAACATAAGAAAATGTACAAAGGCGGGGAGGCCATTGTGCCCATCCCTGCTTGTCTGTTTCCCAGTAGCTGATTGATCTCAGAAATGTGTTGAATCTAAAGGATCCAAGTTAATCTGCCTCAACAACAGGTCTAGGTAGCTCATTCCGTATAAATTACATACATTCTGATTGTGATTAAAAATTAAATAAAAAAATAAAATTCTGATGAAATTAACAAGACAAATAAAGTCTATTGTTCTGGCAGCTAAGGGTTAAAGCTGTAACAGTCGGGTATCAAATGTTAGAATCACATTTGTATAGTCTAGGTATTACACCCTTATTTTGCCAGGCAATAGCAAACTAGCAATGAAGCACTATATTCACAGTTATCATAAAACGAAGAATAAACAACCTAAACATGAAATAAATTGATGTTCTTGTGGCCAGAATAGGACAACCAAAAACCTGATATTTTGAGAAACTCTCCACAGCAATAATAATAATAATAATAATAATAATAATAATAATAATAATAATAATAATAATTCTGCAGAAAAGGAGAAACAGAGGCTGAGGCTGCTTGAGAAGTTTCATGACCTCCTCCTACAAGTACTGTGCCATGAAGAGTTCGGGAATCACTACAGACCCAAATTCATGTCTACTTTGGCTCATTGAAACCATAACAACATCCTGCTCTCTGGCACGTGATTGGGACCGACAACCGAGGCTCTGGTTAAACGTCCCTTAGTTTAATATATATATTATATATATATATATATATATATATATATATATATATATATATATATATATATATATATATATATATTAGACAAATTCCTTGGAGGAGAACCTTTACAACAAACGTTCCTGGCTCTGACCACTAAGAAACAATGTGAACTATGACCACTGAGGTCACTTTACATTAGTTAGTGGGGTCTAACTGGAGTATATATTTAGTTTGTGTAATCCAGGTTCATCTTAAACTACTGCATCATGCTATTCGGTCTTATTTTACAAAGATAGGTGCTATTTTAATGACCTTAAAAAGCAACTTTGGGCATTTCTGAAACATGACAATTTTATTATTTATGTATTATTGTTAAGCATGCATCAATGCCAGAAGCAGTGGCATAGCAATATGAAAAACTATTTTGATGTCCTCATGGATAGCAAAAGGTGTGATTTGCTTACACTCAGACGATATGGCTGCTCCAGTTACTTCTCTGTGCATTGTAGTCCAGTTGTGTTGAACACAGGGCGGTGTCATATCACCATTCATTTTTTTTTACATTCTCTTGTTCAAATGTCACATGATGCATTCTTCCAGGAACGGTGGCATGTAACATTGGTTAGTTTTAATTTTCGCCTCCTTCCCAGAATATGCAAGGTATAATTACCCAAGGTCACACCACCCCCAGCCTTATTTGTGTGAGTGAATGGTTCAAAGCAGTGATGAATTCAGTGGTTAGACCCTGGAGCCTGTAGCCTTCCATCTGTCTGTCCTGTAACCACACACATGTGCTCCAGCCTGGACCAGCCTCAGTTGTCTTGGCTGAGGTACACCCTGTACGATATACACACATATCTACGCTTGCCATACCAGAATGTTTTCCTTTGAGAGGAGGTTACACAGAACACAGCAGTGTTGTGCTGGGTGAAGAACTGTTCTGGATGGTCAGAGCTCCATCTTCTGTAACACAGCACTCTGGGGGATAAAGCAAGGTAATGGTTAGAGCTACCTTTTTTCACAGTAAAAATGCGCTTATTTCATAAAAACAGGTTTTTCGCGATTACTATAAAAAATTATATTTATTAAAGCAGAAACAAATTGTGTTATCATGTGTTAATATGTCATGTTTTCCAGAGACAGCAATTTTATTATACAACAAATGTTCCTAAATATTTAAATGTTAAAATGTTAGAATATTTCATTTTTTTATGTCCACCTTTTAAAGACATTCTACATCATCAGTAAATTATTAAACAAAACAAAAGTCTAGTCTTTACTTTATGTTTCATTCTCCTCTCTCACTCCCGTTCCTCCTCTCGAACACCCACACAGACTGCAGAAAGCTGAAGGCTTTTATGCAGGTGACCATCTCCCGATTAGCAACAAATGAATATATATATATATATATATATGTAACAAGTGAATGCACTTACCCATCACATGTGATTTCGGACTCCATCACCAGTTTTCTGATACAAAGCCCATCTCTTCGTTACAATGTATCTGAATATACGTCACAGCCTGTGTTTTTTTTTTTATTCTCTGTAATGCCAAATCAGCCTGTCTCATATTGTGCAGTTACACAGCGCTTCTACCATTTTCACCTGACGAAAATGCAGCAAAAATAAAGCAAACGAGACAAGCTAGGATAATGTAACAGTTAATCATTAAACAGTTTTAGATACTGTGATGAATTTTATTTTTTATCTGCGATCTGTAGTTCCTTTTGTGCATTTTCATTTGCAAGTGAGCTGTGACATTAGGGCCTTATTACTATATTCTGCAATTTTGAATACTGACTTGGGTTACTGTTTTAATTCTGGAAACTGATGCTATTGTTTTTTTTTTATCTTTTGGTTTTGCTAAATTGCCTTGCCTTTTACGTTTTACGCAGTTCTGTGCATGGATAACATTTAGATTTCATTTTGCTGTTAGGTCGTTAATGGGAATTGTTTTAATTTTGCTACAATACATAAGGATTTAAAAGTATGTACAGTTAACATTTCGTCTTTTTACTTTTGGCAAGTGATATTTTCAGAATCATATCATTCTTAATTAAAATACTGCTTCTGTTAAAACAATATAGTACTGTACCAACAAAACCAAGTGGAAGCCTACTTATTTTAAAACACAGTATTTTTGACAGTGTACCTTTTGTATGTTCCCAGAAAAACAGACAAGGGTTGGAACGGGCCAAAATGAAATAATCAGATTTGCATCACACGGGTTTAGCCGTCACTGAAGTCAACATTTTATAGGGTTGGATATGTGAGTGCTGACTGTATTACACAGCAATGCACATAAATGAACAAATTAATAAGTAAGTAAACAAAAGCATTGTACTGTAAAGGTCCCTGGGATGGTCCTGTCTACTCTTTTGATGTTGACGACACCATTGGCTCATCTTTTCAAGTGGAGTAGGGCTTGTTATCCCTGTGGAAATGGATAAAGCCCAATCAAGATCAATGAAACTGGATTGAATTCCTCCTACCCTGAATGATAGTAATAATAATACAAAAAAAAAATCTCATTAGTTTGAGTTTATTTGCATTTTTGAGGGTTGCAACTTAAAGGCTTCTGGAAGCAAAACAATCAAAATAAGATGATTAAAAACAACGTTTTCCGTTACTGAACATTCTTGGGATTAAGATGCCATGGAACTTGGTTTAGTGGTGAACTGTCTGCATGGCAAAAAAAAAAAAAAAAAAAAACTTTATTGGATGGTTTGCACTTTTTGTCCAAAATAGTCCAGATTTCTTCCACCCTCTTGAATACCCATCCAATTCAGTCAGTGTTTATATTTAACCCATGAAGGCCTACTTTCAGAGTCACATGGTGCTATATTAAATTAAAGCCATATTGTGCACTGCTGCATTTTTGTGAAAGTGTCCCTATATAGTAGTCAGCACAACACAACTGTGTCTTAATATTAACCAGAGGTGTGCCAATACAACTCATATCACTAATTATGGCAACTCTTTAAAATAATGCCGGCAAATGTACATGAATTTCAGGTAACACTTTACATTAAGTGTCTCTATTTACTGAGTATTTTTATAGTAGTTACTTAGTAAATAAATACGTACTTACACCAATTACAAAGTTGTTGTGCATAATTACAATGTACTTAATGTGCAAATCTTTGTGCATGATATAACCCAAACCCTACACCTAACCCTAACTCTAAACCTAACCCTAATCCTAACCCTTACCCTTACCCTTACCTCTTTCTGGTACAATTGTGTACTTATATATATCATGCAAAAAGATTTACACATTAAGTACATTGTAACTGTACGCAATAACATAGTAATTATGTGTAAGTACACCTGTATTTACTAAGTAACTACTAGGTAAATACAAATTAATTACAGACACTTTTCTGCCCTGGAACAGAAATTACTTCCATAATGTGCAGGTACTAATACTGTGAAAAGGTTAAAGGTACAAACCCACACAAACACAAACTAGCAGCATTCACACACCGGCCGCATGCCTCTCTCTTTGGCACGCTCTTCCTGTAAACTTGATGCTGGTTTCATTTTTCCATTGTTCTCTGATGAAAGGTGGACAGCTCAAGGTCCCTGGAGCATGACAGTGCTTACAGAAATCCAGGTTTCTGTAAACGAGATAAGCATTTTACAAGAAACTGAGAAACAAAAAGAAACGGAGGTCAGACCAAGTTCAGCAAAGAACTGCATAGATACAGTACAGGGGCAGTACAAAACCTATAAAAACCCAGGCACTTTGTACAGATGTGTGTGCACACCAATTCTCTTGCACTCCCAGTTTAGAATTCAGTGGAGAATTTCTTACAAAATCTAAATTTCAGCCCTGGTGGAAACAGTGTGAGTTCCTTGCAGCAGGTGCTGGGTCTAATCCAGTGCTGAGGCCAGGTGGTGTTGGCTTCAGACTTACTGTAAATCAGTGTTTGCTGCAGATGGTTGAAAGGTAGGTATCCACTAATCTCAGCATCAGATAGGTGTACTGTAGGTATGACACCCTGCTTGGGAATTTTCTGAAGTTTCCCAGTTTGCTTTGTAAGAGGGCTACACTCCAGGTGCAATATGTGTAGGACCTACCACACTCCTTTAAAAAACAAAGGTGTGCTATGCATTGCAGTGGGTTCTTCCAGACTACAATGTGAGATCTGGTAGGTGCTTGGCAGTCGACATTCAATAATCATTTCAATAAATAATTCATTATTAGCAACACACTTATCCAAAAGTCCACCACATTAAATTCCAGTGAACTTTCCATCATAATATTTTGTACCTAATTCAAAAGCAATGTGAAGCATGCTGTCAGATCTTGTGAACTGAAATCATCTATAATGAACTAACGCTGAACTTAATACCCCAAATTTATAACAGGAAATGTTGAATAGTGCAGTGCAGCTAATCCATTGGTCACCCTTCGTTCCGCTGCCATCTTGAATGATGCGAGACATCTTCTTTGACAAGTGAGCACATGCTGAGTGCTGAAAAATATGTGTAAACTTCAGAAGAGGTAATATGGAAATACAGCACACTTCTCATCTGAAGATTCTGCATTGTTATTGTCTCCTGTTTTGTGTTACTCTAAACATTTAGCACAGTGTATTTACTATGAGTCATTGCGTGTTGACCTGAGCTGGGTTTGAACCCAGGCCTCCAGATGGGTAAGGCGTGAATTAGCCTGCTGCTGTGTGCATGTATGGAACTATTCTCTAGCTGATATCTTCTTTTGAACCATGAAGTATAAATCATTGGGAGCCACAGCTATTTCTACTCGTAGGGGTGGCCGTAAATAACAAATAAACCTTTTGTTTATTTGTTAATATTAATGGTCATCCTCAGGGGTGAAAATAATATGAACATATCAATCTGGCTGATAAACTGATTGTAAATGTGATTGATTATTTATTAAAGCTTAGACTAGACGGTACTACTACGCTATACATATTTTTACACTACATGCTTTTGCTTTAGTCTCACCTTTCAAGGTACCCCTGTCCAATTAGCTTGCAAATAAGTGGAGTAGCTAGGGAGGAGGGGACGAACTGTGGTGCACATCAGGGATTGAGGTAAAATATAAATCCCTTCCTTGCCAATCATGAATTGTATTGCTTATGAAAAGACAAATAGCAAGTGAGCTATTCGACAGATGATTTGTCCAGGTACTGGAAGCAACTAAAATGTACTTGATGTTTATGGGATTTTATCTAAGGTTAAAAGTGAGTTCCCTATCTGAACAACTGCTTTGCTTAATTTCTGTAAGTAATTTATAATAATTACTTGATCTTGGAATATTAAGCAGCAAAACACACCCCCCATAGACACACATACTTAGATAATGCGCAATAACAGAATTCTAGAGGCTCATCATTGCTATCCTCCTGTAGGACTGACTGATACAGCTAACAAGTGAACTTCTGAACTTCTCATACTGGAGGCTAAGTGGTGCCAGGGCTCTCTGGAACTCCCTAATGTGGGCTAACTGTAAACATAGCTTGTAAAAGTATAGTTAAAGCTGGCAGGTTGCAGAGCACACAGGCAGACAGTGGCCTTGCTGTGGTTTCTGGTAGTGATTGGCTGAGACTAAAAATCGGCCCTTGCATTTTAAAGTGCACCGGCCCACGTTGAGGCTGCGACGATACTTAGTAAAAATAAAATGGGGGATTTGCATTCTGACAAAGAATTATATAAGACGATTAGCAAATTTCAATTACTGAACTCAAAACAGGCTATCTTGTGACGGGACTGTTTTACTGTTTGCTGTAAATATACATAAACCACAGGGGACCTACAGACCTGTTTGGAATACAGTGTATAATGGGTTTCCTTATTTATTACAGTAGCCTAATAGGTTATTGTTGCAGACATTTAGGAGGTAATATCCAACACAGAGATGCCACGGGTTGGCTTTCCTAAAGAGTGAGATTCACTGCCCCAAATAGTGAGATTCAAGGCCAAACAAAGACTTTCCAGGTGTGGTGTTAAGTCATTCCTTAAGACTATTTTTGGTCCTTGGCCCTTGGTGACATCCATTTTAGAACAAACTTAATAGTTAGTTTTAAAATATACACTGCTTAATATTGCATATGAAACACTTCATCTACAGTGCTTTATTAGCGCTCTGTAACATAGTTACTAAGCATCTATTATAGATTAATAAAACATGTATAAAGCATTAACAAACAGCACCTTAATATAAAGTGTTACCAATTTGATTTATATTTTCCCAGGACAATTGGCAGCTTTAAATTAAATAATATACATAATAAGAAACTTGTGTACTTACTGTTCATAAGCCACTTGAAAGGTATAATCCTTATGCAGCTGTGTTTTCTTTATGATGCATTAGCAATTTTACGATCTTGGCAAAACCAAACATGCAACGCAATTGTTTTGTTTAACATTGGGACAAATACGCATCTTCAATGAAAATGTATTTTCTATTCACATCACAGAATTTATAAATGACAGTATAGAAACTATCATGCCATTAATGAGGCGTGAAATAAATAAAAACATGCATTATCCTGTCCAGACTTCTGGTATCAGAGTAATTGGTACACTCATCAACACAGCTGGGGTTGTGTTTGTGTGGTTTTTTACAGGCACAAACCATATCAATCTCCACTATTAGTCAAGATTAACAAGCAGCCACAGAAATACTGCCTTTGTTTTGTCTTCTGTGTTTTTTTTTGTTTTAGTTTTTTTTAACCACGGTATTGTTATAACTTACCTTTTTAATTGCTGTTGCTCTAACCACACACGACAAACAATTCTTATGAATTCAGCATCATATTGGAAGTGGAGCGCGAGCAATCATGAACTGGTATTATTGTTGTTACCAATGAGACAAGTAACAGGTTATACAAGTTGGTTTTCCAGTAGTAGCTGCCTGCAAAGCTTTTTTTTTTTTATTTCTATCTCAGTTCTCCTATTTTACAATCAAAACTTTCTTTTTTGTCCTTTTTAAATTCCAGTTGTATTCATGTATTATTATTGGACAGTTTTTTACAAACTGGCTTTTTATCTTAGTTGTTCAAATTTTACAATTAAAAGGGTGCAGTGCTATTAAAGGGACAGAAACTCATACAGTAGTCTCTGCACATAGGAAAATCTTCTAAGAGAACAATTCGGCTAAGCGAGCAATCTTACAGTGAAGCAAATTTTTCCCATTGTAAATGATCCACATAAAGATTACAAACTTTGATTACAAGAATACCTTTTTGGCACTGATAGCAATTCATTCACACGAGAGTGTCTTGAGGAACACTGATTGGTTTATTCGATTTTTCAATTTATCATTGCATCGTTGTGTATTCTGATTTCCATGCGTGCACCTTATCGCTACAAAATGGCATGTAAACAAACAACAAAACACGCCACTATTTATCCTGCTACAAAAAAACCTAGAGAAATTGTTTGAGCTGTTCGAAAAAAATTGAATCAGGCACAAGTTCCTGAGCCATTTGGTGTTTCCCGTTCTACTGAGTTCCTTTACCATTCTGTTAAATAATTTTGTGTGTGTCTTGAATACAGTGTTCCCCCTTTATAATTCTGTAGTCTGGAGCCTTAGTTAATAAACATGCTATTTGTGTTCTGCCTGATAATGAGAATACTCGTGTTAGTGTAATGGCATTATGGGGCAAATGGGTGCCATGACCGTACCGCCTTATAACCTGTTCCACACTATAAAAGGCTGCCTTATAAATGGGTATCACTGCATTGCTCCTGTACATGTATTCATAATTAATCTAGAGCTGCAGCTGTATTTTTTAACGTGTGTAGGGGTGCTGTGTTAATTTAGTTTGACAGTTCATTAATGTTAGTTTGTCTGTTTATTATTATAGTTTATTAACATACTGTAGCGTGCATGGGGGAAGGCAGCAGCAGGGCTGGTAGGTGACTTAATCACATACGAAGATATAAGCCTGATATATGCTCCTTGCAAAGGAGCCGGCTCTCTTGTACAGTGGTATTGGCACTATGCTTTAACGAGAGGTCCCGGGTTTGCACCCACCCTCCTCCTGTGTGTGGATTGCCTCGCCCTGAGTGATGCGCCTGCCTTTGGGAACTGAGAACGCTACAATACACTAGCCTATTGCTTTGTTCTAACATATTCTGTTCATTTTATATGTTGATCCACGTGGGTCATGACAAATAATACATATTTATTTATTTATTTTTTGATTCATTTTTCCATTGTAAAAGTGTAGACAGTGATGTCACAAAGTCTCAGAAATTGGCCAATTCAGGGAATGTCACTTTCTGTTAATCCAGTGGACTGCTGCCAGACCTCCAACTTGTTGACTCGCTCACATTAGAGCGCCAACAGCTTCAGTGAGGTGTGAGGTGTGGACCCAAACTTGGCCTAGAGGTAATTCAGTTAGTGGTTGGAAAGATCTGCTGTAAATATTCCTTTACCCTCTGAGGAGTCAACATTAGGAGGAAAGCTAAGGAAGTTAGAAAGAAAAGAAAGCTGGGGATATTCTGAGAGAACTCTTTCAGCCTGGGATATCTGAGAGAACTCTTGAGATATGAACATATATATATATATATATATATATATATATATATATATATATATATATATATATATATATATATATATATCATTGTAAATATATATTAGGTCATTGTCCTGCTGAAATGTAAATTTCCTCCCCAGTTTCAGAGTCTTGGCTGACTCAAACAGATTTTTCTCAAGGATTTGCCTGTTCTTTGCACCATCCATTCTCCACTCTATCCTGACAAGCTTCCCAGTCCCTACTGAAGAGACGCACCCCAATAACATGATGCTGCCACCACCATGCTGACAGTTGGGATGGTGCTGACTGGGTGACGTGCAGTGTTGGGCTTGCGCCAGATGCTTGGAATTTAGACCGAAAAGTTCAATTTGTGTCTCGTCTCACCACAAATCCTTTTTCCATATGTCTGAAGTATCACCTGCATGCTTTTTCGCAAACTCCATTCATGCTTTAGGATGAGTTTTTGTGAGTAATAGCTTCTTTCTTAAAATTAAATATTTTCTTCACTTTTCAATCGTGGGTTCTTCAGTAATTAATTTCTCTATTGTTTTCTTTTCGCAGGCAACCAACTGCTAAGTATCAGAAGAGAAAGTTTACTGATGTGTCCAAGTAACAGTGATTACTGAAGCAAAGAGTCATTTTAAACAACCAAAGCTAATAAATAAAATAAAGTTGCACATAAACCTCATGTTCGATGTCTTCATTCCATAGACTTCCTTTTATAATAGTTCTCCTTTAACTTATTTCCACAATAACATTTGGTTGAAAGGTTTTTCAGTCATTTGTTTTCTTCTTACATTCCAAACCAACACCATCCTTTATACATCCACACTTACTATATCTATTTGTGAGTCTTTCATTAAGAAACACCACACCACCCAGGACAAACAAACACTCATGCCATGTGTTTGCTGCCAGACCATTACTTCCTCTACTCAGTTCCTGTCTAAAAGCATGGACTCTTCCCTTCCCACTGTGTTAAAAGTCAGTCCATCCAAGAACTGAGCAGAAAGTAAGCACATTCACTACAGCACATTCAACAAAATGAATTGCAGGAGATTCCATCCTTACAAATATTTATACAGCAATACTGCTACAATAATCATTGACACTTTTTAACACAGTAGCACATGTATTTAAAATAGCAATGTATTATTTCTCTAAAATAATAATCTTAGTTATTGATTTGAGGTTTGGTGGCCGACCCTCTGAGTTTCTTTATCAATGTATTACATTAAAAAAAAAAAAAACATTAATTAGATACGCTGCCTTGGCACTTGCGCAGCCAGCGTCTGTGTTGTTGTTGCTGGAGTGATTTTCTCACACCGCACGCAGTCTGTCAGTGGTTGTTAGGCAACAGTTCCAAGGCACGCAGCCAACGTCACGTAGAAGTACGTAATCAATGCTTATGTACTAACTGTATGCGAAGTGCTGAGCCAGCGGAACGACAGAGGTGAAGTTGGCCAAATTAAATAAATTGTTTCTTTTAATTTAAGAGAAATGTTTTTTTTTCCCTTGATGGGAGCTACTTGTAATGTTAAATGGGAATAGATTAAACCTGCATTTGTGTGTTATGGCTGCTTTTGGTGGGAATCCACGTACTTCAAAATACTATTTGAGCACTTATTTTTTGTTGGAGTTTTTTTTCTTTGAGAAACACAGAAGTAACGGGCAGCTAGTAAATGTAAATGAAACCCATTTAAATAGTTTTCTATCGTTGCTGTTGCACAAATAAGCATTGTTTGAATTCTGTGTGGTTTTACATTGTGAATTCTGTGTGATTTAAGATTGTTGACTGAAAAGACGATAGCAGCGGTATAGCGTTAATGTCTTTGTTCAAAGATTTCAATTTTTTAAAATAAATACAGTATAATTGTACTCTATGCTTTGCCCAATGTGTTTCTGTAAGTTTGTTGGTATTGTGCAGGATTTACAACCTGACAATTGTGTTAAAAACTGTTCAGTTTTGTTGGTGGCAGCCCAGAAGCTGTTTTGTGGGCCGCTACAGCGGCCCCAGGTTATGCTGAGGTTGCCGACCCCTGATATAGAGCAATTAACCTGCTATTTTAATGCATGCACTACGGAATTCTATTTTAAATTTGTATGGCTGCAGGGACAAACACCTGGTACCCCTGAGTTCTTTTCCTGATTTTGCTGCATCCATTTTAACAGCACATGATGGGTAACCAGAGTAAACTACCTGCCTAATAAATAATATCTTTGGGCCTCAATTGCCCAGCAAACCGCCAAACACTCTTTTTCAACTATTGCATATTTGTAGTTTATTTCTCTAGGGAGTAGCTTTCGATATAGGCACATCAGAGGGTACTCTTTCCTATCAAATACCTGGGTCGGCGATGCCAATGTTTGATGTATTAATTTGCACAATGAAGCATTTTGCAGAAACAGGTACCCTAAGGACTGTCTCGCTACACAATGCATTTCACAGAGTCACAAAGGCCTGTTGTGCTTCCTCTGACCATCTGACAGTGTTCAGCTTCGATTTCCTTATCATGCATGTCAATGGTGCTGCAATGGTAGAAAGTCAGGGATAAATCTCTGATAATAACCCACCAGTCCTAGGAACGCTCATACCTTTTTCTTTGTCGCAGGACAGGGGCCAGTTCTTTATCGACTTCTACCTTTGCTTACCACTTTTCTCAACATGGCCTTGAGGGTTTTGTTAAACCTCTCAACCAATCCGTATGTTTGTGGATGGCAAAATGTCCTGATTGGTTTTATCCTGTGGAAAGAGCAAATATCTCATTAGACTGGAGATGAAAGGAGTACCTTGATATGTCAGGATCTCCTTCGGAATGCCGACTCTAGAAAATCAATTAATCTACTCTTTAGCAATGGATTTAGAATTGATATTTCTTAACGGAATGGCTTCAGGGTATCTTTTGGCATAATCAAGGATCACAAGAATATACTGATGTCCCCTCACAGACTTACTAATGGGACAGACTAAATCCATAGCAATGCATTGAAATGGTACCTCTGTTATGGGCATTGGTTGCAACGGGGCCCTTAAATTAGGTTAAATTCAGGCTTTCTGACACTCTGGGCAGAAATTCCAATTTTAATCATCTTGACGTATCCCTAACCAATAAAACTGCTGGATAACAAATTCATCAGTTTTCTTTCCCCCCAAGTGAGTGCCAAACAAGTGATTATGCACAAGATTTAATACAATTTGTCTGTAATGTTTTGGGACCAACAATGGCTTGACTGTTCTCTGATTTATTTCTACTACTCTGTAGAGTAAGTCATTGTTAATGATACAGTTTTCCAATGGGCTATCTATAGCCCCTTATACAGAAACTCCATTTATCATTACTACTCTCTCTTTCTAATATTGACTAAGGTCAGATTTTGCATTGATCTCGCCAAATTGTGTTACATTTTTGAACTGTTCAAACAACTATTGGTCACGTTTGTATTGTATTGATTGTATGTTCCCGGTTTCATTTCAGATCTCCTCTTCTGTACATTGTGTACTGGTACCCTTCGTCATATATTTTCCTGCTAACACCATTCTCATTTGAGAGCCATTCTTTTTTCCATACGTTTCTGTTTGCAAGATTTTGTCATTAGACACTTTTCTCTGAATATGAACAGGTCTGAATTTGTAAAGGGGCTTTGTGGCTGGTAGAGTTACAGCTACACGTGGTACTAACTTATCCATCAGAGTCAGGGTTGAGTCCTGCACCACTAATGAGTTATCTGGCCCTTGCAGAGAGTGTTCCAACATCATCTGAGCGCCACTTAACAATGATTCCATGGGTCTGAGTGAGGAATTTATCAGGAGGTTCCGAAGCTAGTGGTGCGATTTTTTTTGTTTCCAGGAGAAACCAGCTCTACTAGTTCACGTCGGATTCAAGTTCTCAGGATTCTTATTATTTTTTTTATGACGCAGAAGATGTTATTTGATGCAAATAATTTTTCAGCAATCCTTTCAGATTTCCTTCCACTCGTGAGTAAAGCCTTTGCCACTCGTTAGGGAAATCTGACAAATCTCTAGGGAGTAATCTACTTCATGCAAGTCACCAAGATTTGAAACTCAAGCCAAGAATCTAACGCTGCTTGCCCAAATGAGTGCAATGTTTGTTTGTTTTTTTGTTGCAAAGAACACTGGACAGATCTACACTTTACAGAGGGATACTCTCCAGAAACAGCCACAATAAGTACATCAAAAAACATTTTATTAAAAAAGACTTAAATGGTTTCATAACATTTCAAAAGTGTCATTATTTATGAACCTTTAATTTTTCTTGCTATTTTTCCTTTGCCATATGTAATGTAATAAAATTTTTGTGTCCTCTCTTTTTTGTAATATATTATTTAGTCTTTTAAGTTATTTGTGTGTTGCTAAAGGCCATCAAAAAACTTTTTTGGGTACCAGCCCATTTTGGGTACCAGCCCATTGAAGGACATCACCCAGATCAGTTCCTCTTAGCTACCTCAATCAGACTTCACACGAAGTGTCTCTAATGGCTGTTTTGCATAATATAAGTACACAGTTGTACCAGAAAAGGGATAGGGTACTAGCATCAGGGATAGGGTTAGGGTTAAGTATATTGTTTAACTATGCGTAATACCATAGTAATTATGTGAAAGTACACATGTGTTTAATAAGTAACTACTAGGTAAATACATATTAATTAAAGGCACTTAATGTGAAGTGTTACCAAATAAACAATTTTAAATAATACCTCTATGTTATTCCTAGCAGTCATAAAACAGGAAAGATGCTCTGTAGAATTACCATTCAAATTATGAATTTATACACCTATGTACAGAGTATATATATATATATATATATATATATATATATATATATATATATATATATATATATATAAAGATCCCAATCTTACCTATTGTATAGCTATGACCAGAAGTTTTGCATCACCCTATAGAATTAACACATTTGGCTACAAAAAGTCGAATAAAACCTGTTAAACAATGTTAGCATAATGAATTACATATGCATACCGCTTTCTAGTTTTCTATATACTAAATGAAAAACTGACAGAAATTGAAAAATGTGACATTTTTAAATCTAACATGAAAAACTGTACAACTATTATGTTTTCCAGTAGATCTTTTTCTGATATAATTTTTGGTGTTTCTTTGATTGCATAATATTAAATAAAATATCTAAATTATCCTCATATAGGTTTTTTTTTTTTAATTATGTCTCAATCCTTACATTCTAGGTGATGCAAAACTTGTGACCATAGCTGTAGTTAATAAGTACATTAAAAAGAACCGAGTGAGCTACATTAAACTGCTTCCTTTCTAAGTCTCTCCTATCCTTCAGTTAATCCCTAGTCTAAATCATCCAAAATAGGGGTCACAATTCTCTCATCTAAAACTAGAACACATTAATTCAACTAGCTGTGACTTGTGAACAACTGATTTGACAAGTGTGAGAGTGTCCAGAAAAGTGGATGTTTTTACTGGTACTGGGGGAATTGAACAGGGGACACAGGAAGTCAACCATTTTGATGGACAGACCTGGATGGCAACAACAGGGATTATTGGAAGGAATACAGAAGGATTAAGACATGGCAGCCTAACTGAAGGAAGGACTGGCCAGAAACTGATAGCAAAGCTAAGTATTCATTCTTGAATTATGCTTGTGAAGCAATGCTCTTTGATTAACACTAGAATCGTCAAGGTTATACTCATACCTAAATCTGCCGTTTTATTCAAGCACGTCATATCAAACATCTGCACAGCTGAAGCACTGTATTTAAATGAAAAATTAAACTTAAAGGGTTTATTTTCGAACTTACAAAGAACTACAAAAGACGAAAAACTATATGAAAATAGACATTTCAAAAGAAAATAGTGCTTAAACAGATGTAAACAAAACTGTAGAAACAAATGTATTTTTTAACTGAAAAACGAAAGTAACTTATGTTTTCTTGCGTGTGTCGCTCTGTGTAGCACTGAATCCAGGTTAAGCTGCAACACCCTGCTGCTTTACAGTTTTCTGATGGAAATGTTTCTGCTGAAGCACTGTGGCTAGCCTCAAGATGAAATCTCTCCTATTGATATTTTCCCCAGTGCATTCCTTGTACAAAACGAAGGAATTGTTGTTTGCCAGGCACAGTAGAGCTAACAACAGACTTGTATATTTAAAAAAATATCGTAGGTTATATTCAAACTCTATTGTAAAAGGCACTCAAAATGATTTTTGTGATCCTGCCTTTCAAACGCTGTCAGGGTATTTAATACAGTTATTAAGGAAAAGTCATAAATGGATAACCACATAACATTCAAACACGTAGAGTAATTTAAATTTGAAAACCTCAAACCATCAAAATGACTGCCATGGCAGTTCTAATGTTTTAGAAAGACTATTAATATTATTACGCAGAGGAATGTATGATTTCAGTCAGAAGTAAAGACACTTGGCAGAAAGATTTGTAGTTACCAAGAACAATTGTGGTTTTTATGACAAGGAGTTGTACTGATTCCCTTAAAGGCATCCCACTCCATGACTGGCGCCCCGGAGGAGGGAACAGCCACCAACTGAGGGACAGATTGGCATCTTCCTGTACACACCCGAGACGAAAGGTCCTACTCTACTTAAGTTAAGTACCAGTGGTCGGGTCAGAGGATTAAATAAGAGTAGGGAGGGCTGAGATCAGGGTGAATGTAGTGAAGGGACACAGATGGAGTGTGGACATTTAGTGCTGTTTGTTCTTCTGTTGCAGGATCCTGTGTTGTGGTGCAGGAGAGGGGGATTAAGCCTGAAGGGAACCAAATAAAAGCCTTACTCTGGGAAGAACAAACAGATTAGGAGGTTCTTGGGTTGGTCACCTTCAAATTTACTCTTCCTTGTTGTCATTTCTACCGGGACAGTATTGTTTAAGTACAGGATTAAGAAAAACTGTGGTATTCTGTCCTAAACCAGCAGTTTGTCATTTCCAAATTGTTGTGACATACATTAAATATTAAATAAACGGGGGTGGGGGGATACATTTGTTAATCAGATTATTCTGCCATTTGTTGCAACTGTGATATCATTCAGTACAGCAAAAATTGTAAAGGGGTACTTGAGCTGAAACCTCCAGGCAGAAGTTAAAAAAAAGGTTGAAAACCACTGTGTTATGGTAATGGGCAAGCAGGTGTTAAATAATAAGTAAAGCTGTTTCGAGTTTGTGATTTTATAAAAAGTTTGCTTGTACAGACAGCTGGTTCAGAGCGTGAGTTTTTATTTTTTATTCTGCCTTCTCCCTAGCTAATTCCCAGCAGTGAGCATTGTAAAGAAGGTGGCAGCCGTGACAGAAATATAGAGCATCTCACACTCGTAAGAGATGATGGTAAATTACATGCTTGTGTCAAGTTTTGGAGCCGGAGGAAAGAGCATTGTCCTGGTTCCCTCGTCTTTCAGTGCAGTGGATTGGAAACAGATTCAAATTGCGATCAAGCCCCATACAATCAGAACCATGTGTTCAGTACGGTCTTTGGGTGGAAACAGTTTGCTCTCCAGCTAACAAGTTCAAGAAGGTGCCATGTCTGAACCATCTGTTTGATATCATCTTTTTTTTTCCTTTGTCTTTTTTTATTCATGATTTTGTTTTAAGAAAAGAAAAAAGTACATGTGGCTTTTTTTCATCTACAAAACAATATTATATAAACCTTTTTTACATACTGTATACAAACTGCACATTCTTACAGCATTGGCCATATCAGAGGAAGAAGGAGCATTCAAGGGACACACTGTACCAATGACTGAGAGGTATAAAGAAATAATTAATGTGTTTCAGCCACTGTTGTGGTTTTCCTTTCCTTACATCTCCAATTCAAATCAATACACCAACCATGCAAATTAGTCGAAATGTGTTCTCCACACAAGCTAAATTCTGTTTTAGCTAAATTAATAAAAACATAATTCACAAAAAAGAAAAAAGCATCTATGCTGTGAATTCTGACATTGTAGTTCTGCATTAAATCATTCAATGCAGATTTTCATTGTCATTGAGTGGTACTCAATTGTATGTTAAAAAATGAGAGAAGGGTAGCCAGCTTCCTCTTTAACACCCAGGAAACTGAGAGTGGAAGTCAGCAAGCTTCTGGAGGACAAAATGGTCAGCTCTGCAGGTGTCCTCTCTGAGCTCACTGGGCGTCTGGCCAGCAGGGTTTACTGTAGCGCGATGAGGAGAAACATTCCCTGAAGGTTTGACCTCCCTAACCAACGGGAGTGCCAGAACCAATGCAATGCTCCCTTTGGAATCCCCAGAAAAGACATAAGAATATAAGAACATAAGAAAGTTTACAAATAAGAAGAGGTCATTCGGCCCACCTTGCTCATTTGGTTCTTAGTAGCTTATTGATCCCAGAATCTCATCAAGCAGCTTCTTGAAGGATCCCAGAGTGTCAGCTTCTAGTGAATCCACAGAGCCAGGACATGAACCTGTGCTGTATGACTCACATGCACACCACATGGCTGTGCTTTTACCAGGTGAGCCACTCAAGGACTCTGAAGTTAACATATTTTTAACAGGTCTGTTTTGGTTTCATTTTATACCTGCTGACAATAAACATGTTAGAGGGATGATCTGCACTGCCCTAATAGACAACGTGGTTGGTCTGTTTGGGCCTTTCCTGCAGTGTGTGTGTTGTGGAGATATGCTGCACTGCCTCTTTCCTCTTTGCACTGGCACCTGATGTACAAAAATCTGTACTAAAGACTGACTCTGATAGAGATAAGAAGCCTGACATGGTATTCTAACTGGCTGACAGAGCTCTGCCAAGTTAAAACTTTATAACCTTCTGTGCCATTTCAAGAATTCCATTCTGAAAGATCTTTTTGGTGTTGCACATGCTTTTTCCACAGACAACTTGAATGTTTTCAAAATGTATTTTTAGTGTCCTGGACGGCTAATGTGAGGTGAAACCACCTTTTTTTAATAGGTCTTTGGGGGTAAGATTCAAGTTACAGCATACAGACCACATTCGTATTTAGAGTGCCAGTCCTAATTATAGACCTACTACATTACAGACAGCTACATGCTATATGGCTCCAATCCAATATATTTGTTTTTAATTAAAATTGTCCAAACATTGACAGGGTCTCAAATCCTTCCAAACACAGGAGGAACTTGTCTACTTTTACACGGGTTTGCTAAAGTGAGTTATGAAAAGTAAGGTTAGTCCTAAACAAACAAAAGAGTTAAACCTGTTGTAAAGGTTCAAATAATTTTAAGATCTGGCACAATATTAACGCTTTTGGTTGCACCTGGTGGGGTATTTGTGGTGAAAGCAGCTTGTTTATCCAAACTCACTTTTTTTTCTTTATATTGTGAAATTTGTAAAATATATTTTTTAAGATGTAATGCAGATGGCTGTGCTCAAAACAACACAAACTGGGTAATATTCACAATGCATTTACCAAATTGCTAAGTTATAAGTAAAACAAAGCATTGATGTAGAAAATGTTCAAATAAATATCTCAAGAGGATTATTTAAGTGCTCCTGAATGCACCTTAGTGGTTTCTTGCTTTGGTAGCATTTGCAGTTTTTTCTTTAATTAAGAAAGGCCACAAACTAGTAAGTGCTTTATAAAGGTAACACTTTAAAATAATGAAAGCTAATTCATAATGAATCCTGGCTGAATAGCTCAGGAATAACATCTGGATATCTTATGCTCTTTCTGTTGTTCCCCTCCAACAGGCAGACAAGCCAATCTTGTGAGAATGAGGCTGGACTAGCTAGTCTCACCTGATTGGAGGGAAACTTGAAAGCATTTGAGAATGCAGTCAAGTTAAATTGGTTAACTAATTGCCAATTTAACCTAACCACATCTATAAATTAGACATTAAAAAGTGTTGTTTAAAATAATGGCAGAAAATTCATATTGAATTCTGGTTGAATATCACAGATCTAATACCTGAAAGTTATACACTTCCTCTGAATTCTGAAGTAATTAATTTTGAACTCAGCCCAGTTAATTTATGTAGATTTAATTACCCATATTCATTCCATGTTCCTTTGTAACAAAGGAATTCAAAGGGAACTACTTTAGAACTCAGAGGCAGTGCATAGGATCTTCAGGTGTTATTCCTGTGGCATTCAGCCAGAATTCATTATGAATTTGCAACCATTTCATTGAAGTGTCACTGTGAAAATGTCTAATGTTTAATTCCTACTTTATACATGTGGTCAGGCTTAATTGGAAACCAGGTAATCAATTTAGCTTGACCACATTCTATCATGCGTTAGATGGTTCACCTTCAAACTGTTAAATCTGAAAAAAAATATTCCTTAACATTTGGCAGCTCATGGGTACAGAGTCTAATACTCTTTTGGCTAATGCGCCTGCCAAGAAGCAGTAATAGCAAATCTACCCTGTGTTCAGCCTGTTTATGCTTTGTTAAGTAAAATTGTATTAGGGTAAATTGGAACACACCTGACAGCATACTGCAATTTTTTTTTTTTACAATAATTTCACAATAATTGAAAAAACAACTGCAGAGCAAGGGCTGCCAGAAGTCCAGGACCAAACCAGACAGTGCATTTTTCCATTGAATCTGGAAGACTAGAATCCTGTGTCATACCAAATCATGGCAGCTTTGGAAACCATACCCTAATCTGTTGAAACGCCTTGATCCTGCCTGCCAAGCTCCGCTCTTAGCATTTCCACAGCTTGGCTCCCCAAACCTTCCTTTTCTCAGTAAACGTTTTCTTAGTATTTACACCTAGCAGGATTTAAACTGAGCCAGACCTAACCTGCTCACTTCACAGACACATCAAGCACATGGAGAATCACACGGTGAACACAGCAATACAATTAGATAACTTTGCCATGCAGATGCAGTCCAGAACAGGGGAGGGGTGCTGTCCACTTATATTGAGAATTACTTGGGGAGGGAAATTACACAAATCTAGATTTCTCATACTGGACTTTACTCTTTCTACTGTGATATTTTGTAACAATTTTAAGTCACCCTGGATAAGGGCACATGCTAATAAATATATAATAATTGCTATAGACCAGCACAGAGAATTATACCAGGACAGCCAGGTTTGACACCCCCATGGTGTTGACAAGACAGTGCTTCCTTTACTAACACCATGTCGGGGCAAAGGGTGGTTAATAAAGCACTGTACCATGTTGATAGTGAGAGAATGAGTAAGCCCTGTTTTAGGTACCTGAGGCTGCTCATACGAGCTGTTTAACACAGCGTCAGGAAAAATAAGTTTACAAACACTGGAGCACAAGCATGGGACCCTGACATTATCTTCTGAACAGGCACAGTGCCGAAGCTCCAGACCAGAGCTAACTCTGTCTTTGTATCTCCTCTTCAGGGCCTGCTCTATTTCTGTGTAACTCCAGCTTTAAGATATTTAATAATTTATTTTAGCACATTTGTTTTAGTATTTCTCAATTCAGCACTACTGAGTGTCTAATAGTTATGATTGAACTCCTGCTTGGCTCCTCTATGTATCCTCTCCTATCTCCACCCACGTAATGACATATGTCATGGCCCAACTACTAATCACATTTTGGTACTAAAACCTGCCCACACATGTGCAGGCACAAGAATAAAACAAAAATAACCCAGTAAGACAAAGCAAACCACAGGTATTTATTTAGCAAGCCCATACTACCCCACCCCAGTATACCAATGATCCCCTCCAGCTGGCTGAGGACTCCCCCAGTGACCAGGCTGGAAACTAACACCCACAATCCTATAGAACCCATAGCTCTGTAAGGGCTACACCCCCTAGAACCCCATAGTATTTTTCTGCTACTACCCTTTCTTAGGATTTTTTTTTTCACTGATATACAGTATTTACAAAGACCTATACAGTACAAGTGAATGATATAGACCTTGCACATTAAGTAGTTTGCTAGCAGAATATTTGAGGTTTTTCTCTTTTTTTATTGGCCTTTTTTTTTGTAAAAGTTGGTATTAAATCAGCTTTTCAACATTATAAACCAAAGTCAACTGGCAAACTACAAACCCCACATGAAACACACACAGCTATCCAGCAGTGACCTGCTAATTCACCTTGCACTGAACTGCCATTAATCTTCCTAATCAAAACCAAAAACACAGTCCATGACTTCATGGCAATGAGATGAGGGAACAGGGCGAGGAAGTCGTTCGACTGGGAGTCAGCAGCATGCGAACCATAGTGAGGGCATGACTGAATCCTTTCAGAATCCCAGAAACGTGATTGGACTGGTGAAGCAATGCTGGAACCCTGGTGTGAAACATAATCCAGTGATGCTGTAGGAAATGAATCATACTGAGTGCAAGATGACACAGGGCAGTGACATTTACGAGATCCTTACTTCTACGATTTATGGTACTGACCCATGGAAAAGACATTTAATACCGCCTACATACAGTGTGCATTATGCTGATACTAAAACTTTTTTTTGTACTGTATTGTGTGCACTGCTACAAATTGTTATGCATTATTAGGGGCAGGGATGAAGCAATTACATGGATTGTGTATATACACTACATATTTTAGTATTCGTTAAGTAAATCATTTTCCTATCAGCTTCAGTGTTTAATAGTCTTACCCATGTATAATAAGGCTGAAGATAAAAATGCTAAGCTCAAATAAAAAAAAAAAAAACCTCTACCACAAGTACCTGAACAAAACAAAACACGGTCAATACTAAAACATACAACAGTGGCCTGCAGATTTAAAGTTTTATCTGAGGAAACCAGGAAGAGCCAGTGCTCTTGTGATTATTGTCACCGCAGATCCCTGACAGAATTGATATGCACAGCTGAGTGTACATCACTATTATTATTATTATTATTATTATTATTATTATTATTATTATTATTATTATTATTATTATTATCTTTACTAAAATGTTATCAAATCTAGAAAAATTGGAAGACACACTATAGAAAACCTTGGGTCTGCTTTTTTTGTGCCTGCGTCGACTATGTTAAATGTTTCATATTGTGCAGTTTTGCCAGATTTACACATTTTAGGTAACAAACAATGAACAATTTTAAGTTTCAGTTTTGAAATGAAGTCAATCTGACAACACTCTTGTCTTAACACTCTTAACCCAGACACACACATATCGGTGTGCAGTAAGCCTGACTTTCGGCTGTATCTATTTCAAAAAAGCTATTTTATAAATGATGAGGTGTCTTGCAATATGGGTCTACTTTGAGTTTAAATTTTTTAAAATTGTTTTTACACAGAATAGTTGGGCAAATTTGCACAAAACATACCCCAGTGCCTTAATTCAACTGAGAATTGATTGTGTCTGAAATCTAAAGGTAAACTTCTGATGGAACAAGACAAATGTGCTAGCTAAACATGGTGAATTGCTTGGCTTTGGACAGAGTGCAGAAGCAGTGTTAACCAGTGCCCCTGAAATGCTGGAAGCCAGGGCCGCACAGGTTGCAGCACTGAAACTGCAATGAAGTATTACAATGAAGTATTAACTTATGAGCCTCAAGCCATGCCGTTCCAGAAAGACGGATTGCCCCCAACAGGGCCGTTTCCTACACGCTTCTAACATGAGTACATCTGTAGAAGGAAATCTGTGAGTTTAACCTTACAAGCAAACTGGGATCCACTAAACCCATAGCGACCCCACACCAGGGAGGGATACATTAATTTCTCACCTCTCAAATTGTTTTCAAACAGCCTCTGTAGCATGGGGCTCGGGGTCAAAAGTATAAGTGTAGCAGAGTGTCATTGCTCATTTTCGACACCTTGGCAGATTTCCCTGCACGTTTATACCCCTGCTTTTTGGACCAACATGAGTATAGAAAAAAAAATATGAAATAGTGTAACACATATCCCATTCAATTTTCAAATCTTCAAGTATATTCAAGTGCAGTAGATGGCTGTCTGATATAGGGAATAGATTATTTTCAAAACTTGAATGGTTTGGGCCTAATCTTTGTTCCGTGAGAGAAAATATGAATGTCATAAAACTAGCAAGTTTTAGCACTAAAAGAAAATTAATACAGTTTAATAAAATAGCATAGAAATTATTTGCCAAATGTCTCTAATAGAAGTCTTTCTCAGCGTCTTCAGTATCTTAATGTATTGAGAAACAGCACAATTGTTTGCACAGAAGAGGCATAGAAAGACCTAGCTTCTGATTCAATAGAACAATTAAATGGACTCTTGGACACGAGAAAAGCCATTCTATTAGTTGTTCAAATTCACTCTGTGTTTTGTTTCCTAAAATAATTTCATTAAGTCACTTTTTACATGTGAATGGCACTGTCTATAATGCCCTTTTCTCAACCTCTGGCCCTTATGCTACTTTCAGCAGGAGCTGTGCTAATTCCCAACAAACACAATGCTCTCTATGAAGTATAATACACTACAGTGTAAAGAGCAATGAAAGACCATAACCTCACTAACCCCAAAACAAGTTGGTCTTCAGACAAGCATTACTGCAGCTTATTCCAGTTGGAGCTTGCCATTGAATTTTTCCTGTATAAAATATTTAACCTAAAAGCCTCTAGATATCTTTAATCTGATGTTTGTTTTGGTTATGTGGTTTTTCTTTCATTCACACAAAAAGGTCAAAAAAACAAAACAAAAAAACAAAACAAAAAAACAATTTGTGGTGATCCCAGATGCAATAAAAACAATCATCTTATCGGGGACTTTTTAAAAATTGATTTATTTTTATTTTTAACACTACCATGACAGAGATCTGTGTTGACTGCAAGGTAAAGTAATGTGGGCTGTTTACATCATGTTAACATGTATAGGTATGTTCTTTCATAGATTAGGTTATTGGTATAATTTGCCCAAAATCATTCCGTCCATCTTACAGTAAACCCTGACTGCAATTACATGCAGAGCAGATTTAAACTGTCCTGAAAAACACATCACCAATGAGGAGGCAACTACCACTCAGCCAGCACTTTCTGTGCATCGCTCATTCCAGCATATACTGTAGTTTAAAGACCATTATCATATCCATATAGGCTATAACAACACTTGTAAGATTTACTTAACCTTGCTATGCAGTTTCCTATCTTCCCAGATCATTAGAAATAACTTTCAGTACTTTTTTAACATTATGAGCTGCTTCGGACAAGTCTGATCTATCCCAGAAGCTTGGTGGTATTTTTACATTTTTGGCTGCAGTCTCAAAATTAACTTTCCAGTCAGGTAGCAGCAGGTGTACCCCGATAATAGTCAACAGATGCACCAATTTTTCTTACCCAAGAGTTACCTCAAACTAGCTTTTACAGACAGTAGCTTCTCAGGTTGCAAAGATATGGTCAGTCTGGCATCATGGGCAGCAGTGTCATCTGGGATGAATTAACTCAATGGCCTATCATATTTCAGTTTTTATATTTTAGACAGCATTAAAACTTATTTTTAAATTTTTATAAAATACATACTGCAGCGAAAGTTGTATACAGTAAATTCAAGACTGCTGTGGTTGTAAGCTGATGTCAGAACCAATGTTTGCGTTGTCTTCTAGTGCCCTGTTCCTAACCAGAAGCCTAGTCATTCTGAACTGTCATTTTAACATTTTGGGTAGGCTATGTATTAATTCATTCATTAAGCTAACTTTACTGTAATAATAGAAAAAAGATTTTCAGTGGAGTGAGGCAGAGAGAACACCAGGATAGCAGAAGAGTTCTGGATGAGCTGGAGAGGACAGGTGGCATTTGCAGGGAGGCCTGCCAGGGGGGAGTTGCAGTAGTCTAGGCGGGATAGTACTAGGGCCTGGACAAGGAGTTGCGTGGAGTAGTTGGTGAGGAAGGCTCGGATTCTTCCTATGTTGCTCAGGAAGAAACGGCAGGTGTGTGCTAGAGTGGAGATGTGCTGGGAGTAGGAGAGGCAAGGGTCCAGGGTTACTCCGAGGTTCTTGGCTGAGGAAGAGGGAGAGAGCGTGGTAGATTCTAGAGGAATGGAGATAGAGAGATCCGAGGAGGGAGAAGATGGGGAGGGGAAGAAAAGGAGATCAGATTTAGAGAGGTTTAGTTTGAGATAATGCGAGTACATCCAGGAGGAGATAGCAGACAGACAGGTAGAGATAGGGAAGGAGATGGTGGGGTCAGAGGGGGGGAAGGAGAGGAATATCTGAGCATCATCAGCATAAAAATGGTATGAGAAACCATAGGATGCAATGAGGGAGCCAAGGGACCAGGTGTAGAGAGAGAACAAGAGAGGACCCAAGACTGATCCTTGATGGTCTCAGGTTGAGAGAGGGTGAGGTGTGGAGGATGAGCCACGCCAGCTCACCCGGTTGTTGTGCAGTCGGAGAGGTAGGAGAACCAGGCCAGAGCAGTGTCAGAGATTCCCAGGTCAGCGAGAGAGAATAGGAGAACAGAATGATCGACAGTGCCAATTTCAGTGGAGTGAGCAGAATGGAAACTAGATTGGTTAGACAGGAAAGCAGAGAGCTGATGGTGTACTGCCCGGTCAAGGGTTTTAGAGAGGAAGGGTAAGAGTGAGACAGGACGGTAGTTCTGGAGGGAGTTGGGGAATAGTTTTTTGAGGATTGGTGTGAAAGAAGATTGTTAGAAGGCAGAGGGAAAGAGGCCAAATAGAGAGGTGTTGAGAAGGGAGATGAAGGGGAGTAGAGCAGAAGCAGCAGATTGAAAGAGGTGTGGGGAGGGGGTCCAGGGCGCACGAGGTGGGTTTGTGGAAGAGGGAAGAGAGGTCAGAGTCTGAGAGGGGAGAGAAGGACAGTGAGTTAGTAAGCAATACAGAGAGTGTTGGGGTTGGAGCGGGAGAGGATTGGGGGGAGGGGGAGGTGTTAGAGTTTGTGGATATCAGTGATTTTAGAGGAGAAGAGGCAAAGTCATCAGAAGAGATAGAGGAGAGAGGAGGAGGGGGTTGAAGAGGGAGGAGAAGGTAGAGAATAGTTTCTGGGGGTTGTTAGTGAAGGATTGGATAATAGATTGGAAACAGGAGCGTTTAGCAGAGGAGAGAGTAGAGAGGGAAGGGAAGAGGGAGCAGTAGAAGTTTAGGGCAGGAGGGAGTTTGGTTCTCTTCCATTTCTTTTCAGCAGAGCGCAGTTTGGTTCTTTTCAAGCGGAGCACAGAGGAAAGCCAGGGTTGGGGAGGGGAGGGGCAGGCAGGTCAGAGGTGAGGTGGCAGAGGGAGTCAAGGGAGGAGATGAAGGAGGAGAAGAGGGTGGTAGCAGAGTCTACAGAGAGTTGGGAGAAGAAGTCGATAGGAGGGACGTAAGAGATAGCAGTGGAGGCAAGGACAGAGGGGGAGAAAGAGCAGAGGTTATAGTGGGAGGTGACAGTGGGAGTAGGTGGAGTAGGCAGAGAGGGGACAGACAGAGGAAAAGAGATGAAATAGTGATCAGAGAGGTCCAGAGGGGTAACAGAGATGATGGGGAGGCAGCAGGCACTGGAGAAGGTGAGGTCCAACTGATGGCCATTTTGTGGGTAGGAGGGGATGGAGAGAGAGAGAAGTTGATGGAGTGAAAGAGAGACAGAAATCCAGCAGATTGAGTGTTGAAGAGATGGATATGGAAATCACCTAACATGACAGTTGGGGTAGACAGAGTGGGGAGGGAGGAGAGGAGATAGTCAAGTTTATATATTTTTTAAATCCAACAATATTACGATATGGAAATTATTGTTGATATCAAACAATATCAATATCATATCAAAATATCGATATTGGTGCCCATCACAAGTTTAAACTGTGATACTGGATCTTTGGTACAGCACAAAAATCAGGACGGAGGGCACAGTTGGAACTTAAGTGGAAGGCCGATGACACTTATTTACAAAAAGAGAAAATGGGGTATGGAATTGGTTACTTAGTCATACTGTTGATGCTGAATCATTACGATCCTTTATGACCCAACTTGACAAAGTTTGAAAATTTAGGGTAACACTTTATATGAAATATCTCTATTTACTCTGTATTTGCATACTAGTTACTTAAAAGATGCATGTTTACTTACACATAATTACAATGTTATTATGCATAGTTACAATGTTACCCTAACCCAATAGTTACAATATAGCTCTAACCATAACCCTAACTCTAATACTAACTCTTTTCTGATACAGTTGTATACTTACATAAGTGGTGCAGAAATATTTACGCATTAAGCACACAGTAATTATGCATAACAAATTTGTAAATATGTATAAGTACACGTGTTTATGAAGTAACTACTATGTAAATACACAGAAATAAGAGACACAATGTAGTGTTACTATTTTAGTTAAATATGGAGCAACTTTAAACAGTCCTAAAAAAATACAGGCTAACTGAACTTCATTTGGCTTGAGACCGATAATATGTATATCCTCCTTCCCCTCCCCTCCTCTACATGTTTACATGTTAATGCATTTGTAACAAGAACTGGGTCTCTCTCAGTAGATGGACTGATAATTATTAGCTGGACTGACATTCAATAGGGAGTGGACAATGAATGGCACAACATCTTTAAGCATGTTTTGAGAGTTTGGATCAGGACCAGTCAATCCATCAAGCAACTATCTTCTATATTTAAAATGTTATCAACATTATTCCATTGTCATTGTGTCCAATATTCTTCTCTTCTCTTCCACCTTTGTGATGGTACATTCTTAGGGTCTTCTGTAGTGTTACCCCTTTCTTCCCCAGGGTTGCAGATTTTACCTTTAGAGATACAAGCCTTGATGAAAAGGAAGCTGGGGCCCTGGCAAACTTTGATAATCGAGGTGCTGAAAAATTGTGTCCCCTATAATCTATACATACATATTCCCCTCAATCAGAATTTTTAGAAATTTTAGAACAGTTTGAACTCTATGTAGTTCAAGAAGTTGACTTGCCAAGACTTTGTAAAAATATATTACAATAGATAAACTAGATACATAGATATGAAGCTTAACATGGAATTATACATGTAGTGACTGAAGGGGATATAGTAGTATAGTCCTTCTTCAGCTAAATTTCCAAATACTCTGTAATGCAGTGTAGATACTCAATCAATCTATATAGGGTGATGATACAGTAATTGCAAATGGTAATTGCAACTTTGAAACTAAACTGGAATCTCTCATGTCACCTGGCTTTGACCTGCCTGGATTATATTTTTGAAAGGCCTCTGCGTATGAACCACACTGCATACACAGCCACGTTGTATAACCTAGTTATAACTTCAGGACAGCACAACACACACGGGTTACTGTTTAGTTAACCATATGGTTTCCATATGGATTCCACATATCTACATCAGGATTTATACTGACCTTTTGGATGTTCAACAGAAGCAGAACAAAAGCCTTGCTTACATTGAGAGGCCTCGTACAACTGTTTCCCATTAAACAGTGTATATAAAAGGCAATAATTACTTTAAGAAATTCCAAAACTGAAATATTGTTTTTGGGCAGGAGCGTCTTGTACTTTCCTGCTTGCCAGGGATAGTTCTAGAATGTCTTCTTGGGTTGCTGGAAAGTTCTATTAGAGTTCCATTCTGATTGCCTGGATGGCAAGTAGTCTGTTTCAGAAGAATTCAGGCCAGTTTTGTAGAACACATAATAATAAAAAATTGAGTTGTTTTATTAAAAAAGACAGCAATGCCATTGTGGTTTGTTTGTAATACACTCTAACACAATCAACTCTGTGGTTAAGTGGTTAAGGAGAATTGTAATAATTTATACGATTAATTACTTTCAGTTGAGACACCTTTAGCCAGAAACAAACCCAATGACACATAACCTGTCATATGTACTATAGGAGCTACTTTATTTATACATCTGGAAAACAAAAGATGTATTCCTTTGCTTCTACGAGCAGAGATGAGAGAAAGCATGTGCCATGGTTTAAAGCAGTGGTATTCAATTACATTCAGTGGTGGGCCAGATAAGCTAATGACCAAATCTCGGGAGGTCCACAGCACTCATGATGTGCATATCTGGGGTGGGCAGGGGGGGGCGGGGGATTACTATAATACAATTTCTGATTGCCATTTAATAACAAAAATAATAAGCAAATACATTTATCACTGTACTGCTATTAAAACTGCAGCTAGTCATTATTTAATTAGTTAGACATATTATACTCATTCAGACTATGGCTGAAGGGTTAATAAGATAATTAATAGCCAGTTAATCACTTGGTCATGATATAAAATACCTGCAGCTTTGGCTGCACAGGTTTGAGTGTTCAAGAAGTAGAGAAGGAGAGTCAGAGAGAGGAAGTAAAACAATAATTAAAAGAAAATAATTGCTACTTGTTTTGATTGTTTGTTTTGGCCTTCGTGCCTTTTTGTTTTGGAAAGTGTTTTGCTTTGTTGATCTTTTTATTTTACAACCAGTGCATTTATTCATATCCCAGCACTGTTGTCCACTGTCTTCCGCGTCTGGCGTAACCACCGTTCATCCTGGTCACAAGGCTACACCTCACTGTGCGGGCACGCATAATATACATTTCAATCATTTTTTGTCTCAGAAGTGGACCAGGTTGAACAGCAAGCATTTAAACATGTGCTGTATCTATTTTACCCTAGTAAAGGATATGAAGAAAGTCAAATTGTTCTGATATATTTTCTTAAAACCAGCATTCAGAGGAACATCTTGTATGTAAACAGGGAGTGGGATTGGTCAGCACAGACAAGCTGTCCCTACGACTGTTTTCACAGATCCACGCTCTGGTGGGACGAGGTGTGCGAACTATAAAGAAAATTCATAACACTTGGCCTTTCTGTGTATCTTATTTTCTATTGATGCTGTTGGTGTGAAAATAGCAATATTTCATGATCACTATGGTTTCAAAGCAGGTGTCACTTCAATGTCAAAATAAGTAAAAAATTTAACAATATAACAAAATTGATGTTAGCTGTAGCTACAAGTTAAAACTATACTTGATCCTTTTTCCATGACAACTTTGCATGTTAAAATAAAAGGCAATCTCCAAGTAATAAAACCATCAGTATTTAACCCAGTAAGTCAATTGAGGCAGGAACCTTCAGGACAGGACAAGTTACAGGAGAGGAGAAATTATTAGGAGGAGTTAAATAATAATAGCAAACACACTGAATATATATATATATATATATATATATATATATATATATATATATATATATATATATATATATATATATATATATACAGTACTGTGCAAAAGTTTTAGGCAGGTGTGAAAAAATGCTGTAAAGTAAGAATGCTTTCAAAAATAGACATGTTAATAGATTATATTTATCAATTAACTAAATGCAAAGTGAGTGAACAGAAGAAAAATCTAAATCAAATCCATATTTGGTGTGACCACCCTTTGCCTTCAAAACAGCATCAATTCTTCTAGGTACACTTGCACAAAGTCAGGGATTTTGTAGGCATATAGTCAGGTGTATGATTAAACAATTATACCAAACAGGTGCTAATGATCATCAATTCAATATGTAGGTTGAAACACAATCATTAACTGAAACAGAAACAGCTGTGTAAGAGGAATAAAACTGGGTGAGGAACAGCCAAACTCAGCTAACAAGGTGAGGTTGCTGAAGACAGTTTACTGTCAAAAGTCATACACCATGGCAAGACTGAGCACAGCAACAAGACACAAGGTAGTTATACTGCATCAGCAAGGTCTCTCCCAGGCAGAAATTTCAAGGCAGACAGGGGTTTCCAGATGTGCTGTCCAAGCTCTTTTGAAGAAGCACAAAGAAACAGGCAACATTGAGGACCGTAGACGCAGTGGTCGGCCAAGGAAACTTACTGCAGCAGACGAAAAACACATCATGCTTACTTCCCTTCGCAATCGGATATTGTCCAGCAGTGCCATCAGCTCAGAATTGGCAGAAAGCAGTGGGACCCTGGTACACCTATCTACTGTCTGGAGAAGTCTGGTCAGAAGTGGCCTTCATGGAAGACTTGCGGCCAAAAAGCCATACCTCCGACGTGGAAACAAGGCCAAGCGACTCAACTATGCACGAAAACACAGGAACTGGGGTGCAGAAAAATGGCAGCAGGTGCTCTGGACTGATGAGTCAAAATTTGAAATATTTGGCTGTAGCAGAAGGCAGTTTGTTTGCCGAAGAGCTGTAGAGCGGTACACGAATGAGTGTCTGCAGGCAACAGTGAAGCATAGTGGAGGTTCCTTGCAAGTTTGGGGCTGCATTTCTGCAAATGGAGTTTGGGATTTGGTCAGAATTAATGGTCTCCTCAATGCTGAGAAGTACAGGCAGATACTTATCCATCATGCAATACCATCAGGGAGGCATCTGATTGGCCCCAAATTTATTCTGCAGCATGACAACGACCCCAAACATACAGCGAAAGTCATTAAAAACTATCTTCAGCGCAAAGAAGAACAAGGAGTCCTGGAAGTGATGGTATGGCCCCCACAGAGCCCTGATCTCAACATCATCAAGTCTGTCTGGGATTATATGAAGAGAGAGAAGCAACTGAGGCTGCCTAAATCCACAGAAGAACTGTGATTAGTTCTCCAAGATGTTTGTTCCAACCTACCTGCCGAGTTCATTCAAAAACTGTGTACAAGTGTACCTAGAAGAATTGATGCTGTTTTGAAGGCAAACGGTGGTCACACCAAATATTGATTTGATGTAGATTTTTCTTCTGTTCACTCACTTTGCATTTTGTTAATTGATAAATATAAACTATTAACATGTCTATTTTTGAAAGCATTCTTACTTTATACCATTTTTTTACACCTGCCTAAAACTTTTGCACAGTACTGTATATGTGTGTGTGTGTGTGTGTGTGTGTGTGTGTGTGTGTGTGTGTGTGTGTGTGTGTGTGTGTGTGTGTGTGTGTACACACACACACATATATATATATATATATATATATATATATATATATATATATATATATATATATATATATATATATATACACTTTACTATTATTATTTAACTCCTCCAAATAATTTATCCTCTCCTGTAACTACAGTGCCTATAGAAAGTCTACCACCCCTTTAACTTTTTTCACATTTTGTTGTGTCAGTGCCTCAGAGTTTCATACATTTAAATTAGGATTTTTTTCACTTATCTACACACCATACTCCACACTTTTAAGGGGAAAAACGATTTTATTGAGGAAAATTAGTTAATACTTGGTGGAAGCACCTTTGGCAGCAATTGCAGCTGTGATTCTGTTGGGATAAGTCTCTACCATCTTTGCACACCTAGATTTGGCAATATTTGACCATTCTTCTTTACAAAAATGTTCAAGCTCTGTCAAGTTCCTTGAGGAGTGTTGATGGACAGCAATCTTCAAGTCATGCCACAAATTTTCGATTGGATTTGGTCAGGGCTCTGACTGGGCCACTCAAGGACATTTATCTTTTTGTTCCTTAGCCACTCCAGTGTAGCTTTGGCTGTGTGCTTTGGGTCACTGTCATGCTGAAAGGTGAACTTCAGTCCCAGTTTCAGCTTTCTTGCAGAGGGCAGCAGGTTTTCCTCAAGGACTTCTCTGTACTTTACTCCATTCATTTTCCCTTCTATCCTGACAAGTGCCCCAGTCCCTGCCGATGAGAAACATCCCCATAACATGATGCTGCCAACAGAGTAGGGATAGTGTTCTTTGGGTGATGTGCTGTGCTGGGTTTGCGCCAAACATAGAACTTTTGTAATAAAAAAAGTGTGTTTTAGAAAGTTCTAGAAATGCGTTCGAGTTCATCTTTGCCCTTGCCCTATAATAACCCCATATCTTATATAACTTGTTTTTGTCACGTTTCTATAACTTGTTTTGGTTAGAATGTTCTAGGGAAAGGAATAGTTTATTCAGAGGGCCGAGCCTCGAGGGAGTGATCTGGCCAATTACTCTCTCGCATGCAAAAGCCTAACTTGGTAAGTTATAAAGGACTGGGTTCTCCTCTGCTCTGATGAGAGTCAGCCGTGAGGATTAGCGCGCAGTCCTACTCGGTAATTTCTTGGAGACAGCTGCTTTCTCTTACCAGGGTCGAAGGGCTCTCCCGATCCGCTTGGAAGGGTAAGAATTAGTTCAGTTGCGTCTCATGGATTGTATTGATCTGTGATTAATATAATCTTTGTATGTAACCTTGTTGGGTTATGTCCCGTTAGGGATATCGTTATTCGCAGTATAGCATCTGTGTATGTAACTGCGTGTGTGTGTGTGTGTGTGTGAAATAATAAAGGACCTTTTAAAATTACTCTGTGAAGTAATTGCCTTATTTACTTCCACATCAACTTCCTTTTAAATTTAAAGTAATTAAATTTCACACAACAACTTTGCATTTAGGCCAAAAAGTTCCATTTTAGTTTCGTCAGACCACAAAACTTTTTGCCACATGGCTACAGAATATCCTGAGGGTTTTTTTGCATACTTCAAACGGGATTCAAGGTGAGCTTTCTTGAGTAATGGCTTCCTTCTTGCCACCCTTGTCACATGCACACTTTGACCAGTTTTGGCCATAAAAGCTTGTAGCTCTTGTAAAGTTGCCATTAGCCTTTTGGTAGCCACTCTGATCAGTTTCCTTTTTGCTTGGTCATCCAGTTTGGAGGGATGGCCTGATCTAGGCAGGGTCTTGGTGGTGCCATACACCTTCCACTTCTTAATAATTGTCTTGACCGTGCTCCAAGGGATATTCAAGGCCTTTGATATTTTAGAACCATCCCCTGATCTGTGCCTTTCAACAACTTTGTCCCAGAATTCTTTTGAAAGCGCCTTGGTATATATATATATATACATACACAGTGTCTTGCAAAAGTATTCAGACCCTTCCTATGGTGCCCCATTTTGTGAAATTATAAAATGATGTATTCACATTTTTTTAAACTTAATATTTTATTCAAACTGAAGACTTCTAGGGGTAAGATAAGTTACAGTAAATGTTAGCAAAAACCAAAGAGAAAAAACTGAAATATGTCGATTGCATAAGTATTCAGACCCGTTAACTCAATATTTGGTAGAAGCACCTTTGGCAGCAATTACAGCCGCAAGTCTTTTTGGGTAAGTCTTTACCAACTTTGCACAGCGGCTTGGTGCAATATGTGCCCATTCTTCTAGGCAGATTTGCTCAAGCTCTCTCAAGGTGCTTGGGGATCGCTTATGGATAGCAGTTTTCAAGTCTTTCCACAGATTCCCGGTAGGATTCAAGTCAGGTCTTTGACTGGGCCACTTAAGGACATTCACTTTCTTATTCTTAAGCCACTCCAGTGTAGCTTTGGCTTGGTGCTTTGGATCATTGTCCTGCTGTAAGGTGAATTTTTGCCCCAGTGTTAAGTCTATAGCAGACTGAAACAGGTTTTCCTCTTGTATTTGCCTGTACTTTGCTCCATCCATTTTTCCTTCAATCCTAACAAGCTTTCCAGTCCCTGCTGAGGAGAAGCATCCCCACAGCATGATGCTGCCACCACCGTGCTTGACTGTAGGGATGGTGTTGACTGGGAGATGTGCTGTGTTGGGTCTGCGCCAAACGTAATGCTTGACATTTAGACCAAAATGTTCCAATTTAGTCTCTTCTGACCTTTTGCCACATTTTTCCACGTTCACTCAGGTGCTTTGTTGCAAAGTCCATGCAGGCTTTGAGATGGCTTATTTTTAGTAATGGCTTCCTTTTGCCACCCTGCCATCAGGCTACTTTTGTGAAGTGTTCTAAATATTGTTGACTGAAGCACATTTTCTCCCACCTCATGGCCTGATCTGGGCAGTATCTGGGTGGCACAATGCACCTTCCATTTCTTGATGATTGAGTAGACTGTGCTCACAGGGATACTCAGAGAGTTCGATATTTTTTTGTACCCTTCTCCTGAGTTGTGCTTTTCAATGTACTTTTTCCCTGACTTGCTCCTTAGTCTTCATGGTTGAGTCTTTGCTTGAAATTCACTACCTGACCATGGAACCTCACAGAGACAGGTGTTTTTATTTTGAAATCATGAGAACCACTAATATTGCACACAGATAGAGGCAATTCAACCAATTGTGTGGCTCATTAAGGTCATTTTGTGCACCTGAATTAATTTAGGTTTGCCACGGCAAAGGATTTAAATATCACATGCAGAGTGAGTTGTAGGAAGGAGAAGGGTTATTACCAGACAAAGTGCAGTGAACATTTTCTATATCATGGCGTGCTGCCAAAGGATATTGTTTGTTAGGAGACACAAATACCCTGTAGACAGCAACGACCTTTCAACCTTGCATATCTGCAACTAGCATTTGTAATGAAGGACAGCTGACAGCCTATGGACCAGACCAAAGGCCCTTATGGACTAAAGAACACTGGTGTAAAGTTGAATGTGTGCAACTTACATGATGGTACCATTCATCTTAAGAAACAGCTGACATGTATGAGCAAGCTTTAGTTGAGAGGTAAGTAAGTATCAGCATTATTAATTAATTAGCTGCCAGGAAGAGATCAAGTTATTTCTACAGTTAATCAAAGCTCATCCTCGTGTATAAACACAACCCAGGTTTAGAGTTTCAATGTCAGCCTCTTCTGGGCTTAGTAAGACAATTAGCTAGATATATTATATTAAAAAAAAAAAAAAAAAAAATCACTATTAGTAGAGAAATAAAAAGAGAAGAACACTTTTAACATTTTATATAAAAAAGTTTGTTTTTAATCTTGATTTAAAAATATTAACCCTTTGCTGTCCTATATTACAATTTTTCCTTTCAGTTCCAATGTCGGACCCTATCCGACATCATCAAAACCATCAGGATTTATCAGTATGCACTACTATGAAGAGATATGTGATAAATACAGTGAGCAAGACTGGAGATGCAGTACTGAGTGTCCTGTTTATATGCAGTGCCTTTTAAACCTGTTTTACTGTGAATAAAATTACTTTTAAACAGTGCATGTAAAATAAACAGCTCATGTGAAAATAAATTGAACCTGATGCACCTGACCCATGCTGAATAAATGGATTGGAAAGGATTAGGGGACTTTGCATCTCTAATGTCATATGGTAGTTTATTCCAGAATCTGGGAGCATTGTAACTTACAGTTCTTTCTCCTTTCCTTTTCATTTTAATCTTTGGGAGAGACAGAAGACTAGAATCAGCAGAAGTTAAAGTACGTCTCGGTACATGCAGGGACAAAAGCTCTTTTAGATAATTAGGTGCCAGGCCATGTAGTGTTTTGTAAATCAAAAATAGGATCTTATAATCAACTCTATATCTTACTGGAGGTCAGTGTAGAGAAGCAAGCATGGGAGTCATGTGGTCACTTTTATTCTTTTCACTAAGCACCCACGCCGATGCACTTTGAACAAGCTGTAACCATGAAAAGGCATGGTCTAGTACCAAGCAAAAAGAGCATGGCAATAATCCAGTCTAGATGGTGTAAAAGAATGAGTTAGCTTCTCAGAATCCAGCATTGAAAGACAAGACCTATTCTTACCAGTATTTTGTAGATGATAAAAAGACACTTTGGTGACATAAATCAGAATCAAATGTGAATCCCAAATTTCTGGCCACTGATTTTGGGTTTCAATTTAAATTACTCAACTCATTTTTTAGAAAATTGGCAAATCCCAGTTGTTGCTGAAAACTCAAAATCAAAACATCTGCTTTATTGGAGCTTAACTGCAAAAAAATGGAGACATCCAGATTTTTACATCATTCAGACACTCAATTAAATCAGAGACCGAATAAAATATATTCCAAGGCATGCAATGAAGGCATTGTATAGATAGACGGCACGCCACTGACACCATGTTTACGAAATATCTCCCCCAGCTGTAGCATGTATAAAGAAAATAATACAGGACCAAGAATGGAACCCTGGGGAACTGCAGGTAATTGCAGATAATTCTGATGCTGGATTTCCCAAGGATATGATTTAAATCAGTTTAGTACAATGTTATGATGTAAAATGGTATGATGGTGCACTTAGGTTTAATAGAACCAGAATGGAAATGGAAATATACCCAGTCTGCAATTCCTCCAGAAATATACCTTTGTGTATACCATAAGTTTGTGATTTATAGTTGGAACTGTATTACTTACTGGTAATACTGAATATGACATAACATCAGTCTTCTATAGCATGCTATTTGGAAATAACCAAGACAAAAATGGTTGATTCCATTGAGATCATTCATGGGAACGCTTAAAGTAAATGATGCAATTGTAAGGAGAACTGTAAGGAAAGGGCAAATGCTTATTTGATGGGCAGGAGAAGAAAATGACTCCAAAAGTTTTTTTTTTTTTTTTTTTTTTTAATTTTTTTATTATTAAAACAACATCTGCATGGCATAACATCCCCTTGCCTTGAGCCTTTCAGTTAATAGAACACTTCCTATTACAGGCAACGCTTTCCAAAAGTAAATCATTCTGAATAAGAAGAAAACTTTTGAATTACAGCCTAAAGGACGGACCTTGCATGATTACTGATAGAAATAAACCTCCCAAGAATATACTAATCTTAGCGATGACTCACCATATTCATCAAGGGGAAACTTTACAGAAAACGACCTTTGACCGAGTTCTCTATTATGATCAGACTGTAAAGTAAATTTTAATGATCTAAACCGTGACATACCGCTTGTCAACTATAGATTAATACAGTTTAAGATTCTACTGCAGGAAGTGATTTGTTGACCATTTATTAGCATTAATATTTATAATTAAAAAAAAAAAAAAACAGGGAAGTGAGGTCTGTGAAAAATTAAGGTTATAAAATGTAGTTTGATGGTATTTATAAGATCATTAAAACAAACCCCTGCATTTAGAGTTGAGCAGACTGGATTCTTTATTGAAACATAACAATACCTTTTAATTGTGCAAAAAATTTTGCAGTAAAAAAATGGGGAACTCGTTACATTGTGTCTCTAATTGCTGTATATTTACTTTGTAGTTATAGCAAATACATATTATGCATAGTTACAATGTACTTCAAATGTACATGTTTTTACACTATATAACCCTATGGGTTAGGTTTACTGTTAGGGTTACGGTTAAGGTTTGGATTAGGGCTATATCATGTAAAAAATAAATAAATAAATAAATAACATTAAGTACATTGTACCTATGTATATTGTAATTATGTGTAAGTACACATGTATTTGCTAAGTAACTACTATGTAAATACACAATAATAAGAGACACTTAATGTAAAGTGTTACCAAAGCCTATTGTGCAGCTGATGAATAGTGAAAAATGTTTGCCACTCACAAAAGTAGGGCACTGGTCTTCAGATGCCAGACCCTGTTGCCCAAAACATCTACACCATACGTGTGGACTATACGTTATAATACATCACAATATACACAAATGAACCATGTTAATAAAGTGTCTAGAACTATATAATGCTTCATTTTCATGAAAGTACTATATTCTGGATCACAGCTATGTATTTAATAACATTTTTTTCTTTCCCTAACCCTACAGTCTTTGGCCACTGAAATTTGAAACATTATTCTTATTTATTACTAATGGGAGGGACAAGTTATGTAAGAAAACATAATTAGACATATTTCTTTAGACATT